>NC_137787.1:88548909-88601409 GCF_963383645.1 Muscardinus avellanarius | reverse complement strand
TAAAATCACTAACATTATTAAGATAATAACGGTTATGTTTACTAATATTTATGCTTATTGATTTTAATTTATATAGAAAACTGATGACAATAGCATAAAAATAGCATAAAATTTATCAATGCACTAATAGTTCAATAAATATTTAAAAATTCAATTAAGTAAGCTTTAGGTTGAACTATATGTTGGTTAAGTATTTCTGAAATGTTCTTTGGAAGTATGTGACAAGAACTTTTTTATTGTACTCAATTTGTTGTAGAAAGTCTACTTTTAAATAAATAGTAAGATGTTTCAGAATTTATATAAAATGTTGAACATCAAAGAATTATGATACATGATACATTATCAGAAATATTTGGAAACATTTCAATGTCTGACAGCAAAAGCGATAAGTTCTCATACACCCATATTTGAAATATTATTTGAACATTAAATGAGATATTCAAATAGAGATTTATAATCTTGGAATTTTCTTAAAATATGAAAGTGAAACAAAATAGAGACATATATAGTATGATTGCAAGTATATTAATTATTCATGTATGAATGATTGAAAGTATGCTAAGATGTTAATATTAGTTAAGGGAAAAAATCACTGTACAGAAGGATTATAAGTGACATTTTACCAACTATACTTTCTGTATTTAGCACTCTGTCTAGTAAATATTAACATTATTTAAATAAAAACATTGTAAAGTCGAGGGTGGTGGCGTATGCTTGTAATCCCAATATTTGGGAGGCTGAGATCGGAGGATTACAGGTTCTCAGCCAACTTCAGCTACTTAATGAGCCCCTCTGCAACTCATGAGACCCTGTTTCAAAACAAAAAATAAAAAATAAAAATAAGAGAGGGCTGTAGGTAGGAGGTAGAATGCTTCTTAGTTCAATCCCCAGTACCACACAAAAAAGAAGACATTGTGAATGTTTCATCTTTTAATTAAAAAGTACACTAAACACTTATACACTGCCAAAATGATATCTTCCTAACCTAACATTAACAAAGGGGTATGTAATATAAATTACTATACACTTTTAATAATACTGTTGCTAAAAGACATAAAGAGTATTTGTGGCTTTTCATGATACACAACAGAATATATGTATTAAATCCAAGGAAAGTGATTGCTAGCAGGTTTAAAGGAGAATTCATGGCAAGTGTTTGCTAAATGGTATTTTTAAATATTTTAAATGATATTTCAAAATGGTGAGAAATCAGAGCGATAGCTTTCATTTGACTGTTGCAACTTGTCCTCTTTCACCTTGTGAGGACACTGGTCTTTAAAGACCAGATTAAACACCAGTTGAGTGAGCTACAATCATCACAGGGAATGATCTGTGCACAGTAAGGTCTTCACTATCCTAAGGGAGAAAACAAGAATGAAGAAATATGCCTGTGCTCCTACAATTCCTTTGCTGTCTCTGTTTCATTGCAGAAATAAAATGATGGGATGATATTTTCATTTTATATTAGAAACATAACAAAACTTGAAGGCTGTGAATTCTTTTGCTTTCTTGGTGCTTAAAAGCTTTAATTTTTATAAATCTTTTCAACTCTGCTTATTGTCAACTTTCCATCTTATTCTACAAACAAGTATTTGAAAATATTCATTTCAATTATCTGGTGAATATTTTCTATTTTGTTTATTTGATCCACTGGCTAACAGCACAAAGCAGAGTTGGTATTAATCGAGCAAACTCACAGCTCTGTAACTCACCACTGTCTCATTCCCTCCTCTTTTTCATCCGTTCGCCATGTTGTCTTCAAGTCCACCTGCGGAGAACCAAATGAGAACAAAACAAACATGAATCGTGTATTCTTCACCCTCAAAATTGCTTTGGTGTGGCATTCAAGACTCCTGGCATGTGGTGTATCCCTCAGCTGGCCTTCTTGCAGGCTCTGTGATTGCCTCACAAGTTCCAACTTCCACAAGCTTCCTTCTGCTTTTCGTTTATGCTACCTTTGGCATGTTCCCAAACTCTGCCTTTCCCTTTCACATAGCATTTAGCTCATCTTCCCATTTCCCCCTTCCTCACTCTCTTTAGCTCTTGAGGCTGCAGGCGGTAGTGGTGCTTTGTCTTCAGTTCTTGATCTTTGTGAGGTTTTTCACATTGCTCTGCATATAGTACACGCTCATTAATTATAGGCTGAGCCAAAAGATAGGAGTTGATGACATTCTAAATTCTCCTCCAAAGACGTGCTGCTGGCTGCTCTCATGCCGTTGGTTTCAGGAGAGTTAATTTCTCTTCACTATTGTATACCAATGTGACACCTATGATGATACTAGTTTTTCCAATAATTATGTTGACCACCCTGCCATCATCACCTCGAGAGATTATAATTATGACTTTATGAAAACAAATTAGCTTTGAATGATTTCAAAATAATTTCTGCATGCCAGTTTTCTTAAGAGTAGACCAAAGCTAAGTGTGGTGGCGCACTCTTGTCACCTCAGCACTTGGGAGGCTGAGAAAGGAGGATCATGGTTCATGGACAGCCTCAGCTATTTAGTGAGGCCCTTTGCAACTCAGTGAGACCGTGTTTTAAAATGAAGAATAAAAATAGGTCTGGAGGTATAGCTTGGAGCTCGAATGCCCCTGGGTTCCATCCCCAGTACTACAAAAAAAAAAAAAATTGCCCAAATGAATTAACCATAATCAGTGTTTTCATTAATCAATCTTAATTTTACTTCTTCCTCTCAACAAATAATTGCAATGCAAAAGAAAAAAAGATGCATGGTAACAAATAATTACCATGTAGCTCCTGTGGTCTGGGCATTCCACTAGGCACCAAAAGATACAGCAATCACCATGCCAGACAATCCTTGCTGTAATGGTGGACTGTTAGGCTAAATGCAGACAGAAAAGAAAGAATAACAGAAAGAATTCACTTTTTCTTTCACTGAAATTTTAATAAGTATTAAGAAGAAATATATTCTCATATAGGAAGATTTATTTGGAAACCCTACCAAATTTAGGTGGTTAGGAGAGACACTTGAAAGAAGCTCAGATTTACTCTGAGGTTTATAGAATGAGCAGTAATTGACACAATAAAAATCAAGCTGAGATTATCCTAGCTGCAATCAAAAGCATGTGCAAAGGCCCTGAGGTGGGAGAGGACCTGAAGGACCTGAAGTTTATGCATCTGCAGTGCATAAAGGGAAAATTATTCATCTACGAAAAACAAAACTGCAATATTGCTCCAAAAACTATTCCATTAATTCTGTTATGTAGAAGAATAGACAAAGTAAGAAAACAACAACAGTTACCTGGTAGCTATTCTGCAGCCAACTTCTACTTTCTTGAAGTAAAAAAATGAAAGACAAAATACTTCAGATAGTACATCTCTGCACTTTCACATTCTTGGCCAGCCCTGTGCAAAATGACTCAGCCAGAAATGAATGAAAGTGGCTTTTAAGTACCATTTTTTTCTTGACACAGAAAACCCTATTTCTAGACTGTAAAGAACTTTGCAATGGACTTAAAATTGCAGATCAGTGAAAATCCAAATTCAAAGGTGGCAGCCAGCATCCTTCAGCCGGTTGGAGAGGTCTAAGAGAGGATGGGGCTACTGGGCTCTCAAAACAGCCCTCTTAGAATTTCCTCAGCCCTAAAAATTAACAACAATAAAGGCAAACAATACAACTTAGAGATAGGTAAAAGACTAACTAATGGCTTCATGCAGGGCAACCTACAATATGCCTATTGGATTTGTGTTCCCTTATCCTTTTCAAAAACCTAGTTTGCATTACTATGCATAGGAAATGCATGGGATGTGGAGGTGAAACCATGGAACTGCAGGTTTGTAGAAAAGGAAAGAGAGAGGAGAGAAGGGGAAAACAGGGAGAGAAAAAAAAAAAGAAGGAATAGAAAGAAAGACCAATGGGATGAATAAATTATGGCTGGAAGGACAATGATAAAATATAGCCACAAGGAAGATAGGAAAACGTAGAGAGGAAAGTGTGGGGAAATGAAATATAGCTGCGAAATAAGAACTTCAATTAAGTGCACTTCAGTGAATAGTCTTCCATTGTCTTCTGGCTCCAAATTAGTCAAATTCACAGTCATTTAACTAATGGAACAAGATAGAATGCGGTTTAGTGAAGTTTTACACATTTGAAACACAGCATTACTTCTGAAGCTAACATGTAAGCAAGCAATATATTGTTTAATGTTCAAAACGAAAACACAATTAGAGGCAGATGTGGTGGCACAGACCTATAAACCCAGTACTTGGGAGGATGAAACAGGAGAATCGTGGGTTTGAGACCAGCCTTAGAAACTTATTGAGGGCATCAGCAACTTAGTGAGAAGCTGCTTCCAAATAAAAATAAAGGTCTGGGGGTATAGCGCAGAAAACCCCTGGGCTCAACCCCTAATAACACACACACAACAACAACAATAATAATACAATTAAATTTGCATATTTCATTTCAAAATGTCTATAGTTCTTTTCTTATAACTTGTGGTTGCAATAAGAAGATACAGGGAACGTCAGGTCTCCACACTTTCGTCTTCTCAGATTCTATCCCTCTGTGCTCCTGTACATCACACCTGTCGTTTTATAATATTTTAATCCTAGGATCTGTCTCTCTCTTCCAGTTACATTTTAAAGGTGTTTACATAAGAAAAATTTTTAATGCACATTTTAGTTATGAATTTCATATTTCCTTCCAAAATAATTGTTTCTGAGCTCTGTAATATAAATGGAATTATTTTCCTATGATGTTGAAATGGACCAGCAGTCAGAGAAAAACAACTCAGGTTCAAACCATAGTGTGGACATTGATTTCATACAATTCTTTAATTTTACTCTGGAACATGTCTTTCTGTTTGCACATTTAACCAACAAAATGGGCTTTATTTTAGTTTAGTTTTAGAAATTCTTAAGAAAATCTGATATAATGCACAATTGGCCACATTACAATAAGTATGTGAGTCAAGTCCAGTATTCCCTTAGCTTCACCGCCCTCATCAACTTTCAGATGAACATTTCACTGCCAAAGCTGCACCACAGCCCCTATTATGTGTTCCCTATAATTTAATATCTATTGTACACTGGTTAGACACTGCTCGACATGAACATCTATACATAGTCTAGAGAAGAGACCACAAAATTCAGGGTCAAGCTGCTAATACTACTAAGTACTACTAATTATGTTGAACATAAAGGTCTTAATTCTGGATTCCAGTCCATTGCCAAAATGAATTTATTCTGGGAACATTTCAGAGATATTTGAATAGTGTTGCAGTTATGCAAAGCATTCAGAAGTTCATGGGAGTCCTGCACATTTAACTTACTTTTCAAAACTATGAAAATAAAGTTTAATATTTACGTTTCATATAAATTAATAAGTATAAATGTACGCACAGATAGGTATTGATATATATGCAATTCAATATGCATTTAAGATCACTTTCTGAAAGAAAGGCAACTTTAAAGGTTGCAAGATACTCTTTCCTACAACCTATACATATTAAATCATTGTAAATGTTTCTTATTCTAAGATAGAATATACATTTTCTAATATTTATCGCTAATTTCATTCCTTACATCCTATTCATTTACTATTATTTGTGGCATAAAACACTAGGTGTTTTAGGAAATATAAAATAAGTCATTTTTATCTTCTAGCTGTCATATAAAGTAATTGGACAAACAAGGTATAAGAGAGCTATTTCAGCTATAATATGTATTCATTCATCCAATAACATTTATTCAGTTGTGACTACCTCTTATATGCTCTTGGATGTTAAGGATTCATAAGGAGGTAGGTAATATTTCTGAACATTACTGTGACTCTCTTATGTAGATTAGTTCATCTGATTCTCACAAATACCCTATGAGACAGATACTGTTTTTTCTTCCATTTCTTTAAAGATTAGAAAATGAGGCACAAGATAAATTGCCTTGGCCCAAATAAGAAGTGGGAGTAGGATTTAAATCCAGAAAGTTCTTTTCAAAATCTATACCTTTAGCTATCAAATGTTGTTACCCCCAAGTCCAAACAAAGGGGTGGTCCCTGTCTTTAAGTTTAAATCCAATTTGGAATATTTTATTTGCACATATAAGTAAAGTTTTGTCTACAGGAAATAAAGAACAATTTCAGAGCAGTATAAACCTTTTTTTAGCAGGAGAAAGTTGAATATGGAAGCAAATATTTAAATGCTTAACTCAGGAGGACTAAAACAAAACAGAACTGTTTCCAAAAAATCAAATGGAGAACTAGGTGTAGTGGTGCACTCTTATAATCCCAGTTATTGGCAGGTTGAGACCAAAGGATGACAGGTTTGTGGCCAGCCTCGGCTACTTCATGAGGCCCTCCACAACTTAGTGAGACCCTATTTCAAAACATAAAATAAAAATTTGGCCTAGGTTCAATCCCAACACACACACACACACACACACACACACACACACACATATTGTTAAATAGTCAAGTAGAAGAAGGCTATGGCCTGGAATCTTCCCTGCACAACCAACAGATCCAGGTAGAACTTGCTTTTGTGGCCGGGAAATATCCCTGGTATCCCTGGAATTGGAATGAATATATTAGTCTACCAAGCTAACTACATCTATTCTTCCTTACCTTATTAAGTCTGTCTTTTTTTTTTTTTTTTTTTTTTTTGGTGGTACTAGGGGTGGAACCCAGGGGCTTTCTACCTCCAGGGTATACTCCCAGACCTAGTTTATATTTTAGTTGGAAACAGGGTCTCACTAAGTTGCTGAGAGCCTCACTAAGTAGCTGAGGCTGGCTTTGAACCTGTGTGATCCTCCTGTCTCCGCCTCACAAGCACGAGGATTACAAGCGTGCACCACCACGCCCGGCCTCAGTCCTTTTTAAGTGGAAAATTTTGTCAAAATCTAAGCCATATCCACTAATATTTGGTGAGCTCTAAATGTACAAATCAAATAAGGTTTGGAGAGTAATGTGGTAAACTTAGCATCCTCAGTAAGCATTTAACTTTGATTTACTAATATAGTCATTCCATGTTAATTGAATGGTACTATTAGGTGTATAGCAGATATGAGTTAATTATATGTCACTTTAAATAATTATATGGAGGACACACATTAATGGATCCTCCATTGGCTTTTAGCAGGCATTATTAATGCACCGTGAGGCCAAGGGCGTTTGCCTGGCAACAGTTTATGGAACTTCCCAATGCAGGAAAGGAGTCCTGACCTGAGATCACTTAATCTTCCTTTATCCCCAAATTAGTCAGATTCAAGTTTATATTTGTGAGCTTTTCCCCTTTTTCTAGTCTTTGATCAATTCTATATAAAGTTCAATTGCTTTTATTTTATATCTAGGTACTTATCAAAATTTCCATCTACTACCCTTAACATGGAAAACCAAGTATTAGCTTTTTAGGATTAAATCATTTCTGATATTAAAAAGACAACCATATTTTAAATTTCTTCTAATTACAGTTTGGTATGATATGTATATTAAAATTATATTGCTATTAAAATTATATTGTAAAACAGTATTTGAGAAAAGTAGCCTATAAAACAATATAATTAATATTTTATATTTTATGGAACTGCATATATATATCATAGAATTTATAAGTAAAACGTTGTTTATTATTTTAAAACTCACCAATGGTCTACTTATGTTTGTCATCATCATCATAAACTACATTATTATATGAGACTATAAAAATAAGCTTTTTACTTGACACCTGAAAATTGTAAAACATTTTAGAGGATCAAATACATTTATATTTCACTTTAATATTATTCTGAAAATCCTGCTGACTCATGCTCATTGGCTCAGGACACTGTACACTGTGTGGAATTATTTAGTTATGGCCCCTGACTCATCTCTCCCTTTGGATATCCTCCACTAGGCTAATCTAATGCCAGGCACCACTACATAAAGCCTTTGCTCACCGCAGCCCATGATCAGTTAACAGTTATAACCATCATTTTGAAAAAGTAAAGGAAAGAAAAAAAAACCTTAGGACATACCAGTGTGTATGCTGTGTAGTAAGAAAATATTCAGTGGAACTCCACTTTGGGTGTATACATGGAAAAATGTTGTTACATGTAATGAATATTTCTTAGCATTGGACTAGGTCAAGACAGACTGTTCTAAAACAATCTATACAGAAGAAGAAAGTACCACAGAGGGTTTAAACAGTTCAGATGAGTCAGAAGTTACAGATAGATTCAGGTGTAGTATTAATTTATAACTGACATGAGCTACACTGTATAACTAAAAGAATGGCACCCAGTCACAACACCTGTGTTCAGTAGTGCAGAACCTTTTTATCTTTTTAACTCTATCATAGGCTTTCTTCTTATGGCAAATATGGAGAACTATCAGAAGATAAGCAAAACATATAACCATTTATATAATTAATTTGATTGTTTTAATAAACATTGTCTCTAGCTCCCATAAAAGCAAAGATAGCAAACATCCATACTTAGCCCCCATTAGTATCAATTAGAAGCACAGTCATTTCTCAATTATAACACTGCCTACCATGCATGTATCCAGTAATCTAAAATTAAAATCCAGTATGCTGTGCTATTCTCATTAAATGTCTAACATCTCATCTGTTGCACTTGAGCTAGTGAAGGATATTGTTTTGGAAGGTAATTAGCAATATTACTCCTTACAACATTCTGTCTGCCAGAGTAGAAATTTTTAGAAGAAACCTGCAAATATTCTAATTGAACTATTTGACACAAGCATTTGCACTGATACTGTTAATTATTCTCTGCTTTAACTGGTCAATTAAAACTGTAAAAGGATGGTCAGTGTGAAAGTAGTCTTCCTAAAACGTTGTCTCCCTATCCTTTAACTCCAATAACTTGATAGTAGCGCTTACACCAAGTGACTCAAAGGTTTTGAATGCACATATCTTTCTTAAAAAAATTAAAAAACAAGCAATAGCCTGTGTCGCATGGAGACAAGTACAGTTCAAAGAGCCATTATTGCTCTTCTCATGGTGATAATTAATCCTTTAGTTATTATCATAATGCGAAACCATGTTCAGAAAATGCTGATTGAAAAATTCAGATATCAAACACAACTCACTCATCACCTACCAGCCAAATTGATTCTTACACTTTCCACAGATTAGCACAGAGCCTTCCAAATAATTTAGCCAGCCTACTCCAAACTTTTCTAGCCTTCTTCTGTTTCACTTCATGATTTTTTAAATGGCCTGCTTCAACATGAAGTACCAGCATTGCATTTTTATTCCTTAATTTGTGATGGATCTTTCCTTCTTATCAGAATAGTTTCCTGATTTTGTTTTTAATATGTTCTATATTTCATCCCATAAGAGAAATAATCAGAATAAGTTTCCAGATGTCTATACTCCAGAAAGTCTGAAACTTTAAAACTTACAACTACAACTTTATCAACTTCAAAAGAATGACGAGCGATTCTACATTGCCCAATGAAACCAGTAAACACAGTTAGCATTTCAAAGATGCAAAACTCTGAATTCATCTAGCAGCATACAGGTGCAGAATAAGATGCTACTTTTTTTTTCCTAACCTGCAAAACTTCCAAGTGCTGCAGATCATTAAGTAGTAAATAGCTTAAAGTGAGTGTTTTCTGATTTTATCTCATTTCAATTCTTTATCAGCATGCTGAGCATTTCTTCAGTATATACTGTAATCACCTGAGAATACACCAAACTTTTCCAGTTTTGTCTTAAATTTACCTTTCTTCTTATCTTCCCTTTCCCCTATATTTCTTAATGTCAAAACTTGAGTGTTACTGAAATCAATATTTTTGTCTTGGTAATCACATCCTCCCAGCCAACATGCATATGTGCATGCACATATTCAATAACCAAGTTTCAATAGAGAATTTTTTGAGATTTTTTCCCAATGTCCTCAGTTATGAATAGTATATAATAATTAACAAGAAATAAGTGAAGATTTGGAACCCAGCATTGATATGAATAAAATATTGAGCGGCACCATGAAAGCAGGGCATATTTGCAAGATGAATTCTCAAACTTCCTCAAAGGAAAGCACACATAAATTTATCCTTGCAATTCTATGAGTGGTTTTATGCTAATGTGTCTATTCTAAAAGAAAGAAAAGGTAAAAGACAAAATGGAAGGCAGGTAATAAAACAGTCGGTTTAGTTATACTTCCAGAGCCAGTAAGAGATGAAAATCCTGTTGATACAGCTACTTGATGACCCCAGCATGAGGAAACAGAGTTGCAAAAATCACTGTGAAGAGATTTTATATCTTTAAATTTATAGTCCTACAAAAAGCTTTCTATACTAAGTAAAATTATAGATTATACTAAGATGCCAGCAATATCACTAATTCAGATAAAGGTCCCTTCACTGGAAATTTGGATAGAAATCATTGCTTTTTTTTTTGATAAACCTTTCTCCAAGGCTAGCTTTCCAAATTGGAATCTCATGCAATATGGCTGTTTAATTTCACATTCTAATAATGTTCTGTGTCTGCTTGTGGTTTAACACTGGCATAGATTGTTGCCAGTTACGGCAATACATACCTGTAACCCCAATACTTGAGAGGCCGAGGCAGGAGAATGTCAAGTTCAAGGCCAGCTTGGCCACTTAAGGGAGATCCTCATCAACTTAGAAAGACACTATTCAAAGAAAAGTAAGTAAATAAAAATAAAAATGGCTGGGGATGAAGCTCAAAGGTAGAATGCCCTTGAGATCAACCCTTACTATATCCCCTCCCATATAGGTTTGTATAAGTTGTATTCACATATTGAGTATATTTTTCTGTAATATTATTTACTGATAAAATTGGTTTCCTTTTTTACCAGGTATATTTAGAGTCAGGGTGGAAGTTGGCTATTGCTATCTCAATATGGTTACTCAACAGAGCCAACCTAAAATCTGAATGCCCATGCAACTGGAATTTTGAAGCTGTGGGATTAAGGACTTAGGAGGGCTTCTCTCCAAGTCAATAGTAACTTTTTCTCTTCTAAAAATGACTTAGTTCTCTCTTATAGCTGTCTTTTGTGCATAGCCATACATTAACACAGGACAGTTTTGACAGTCCTTTGGCTAGGCGATCAGGAACTAGCCATCTTATCTCTAAGGTCAATAAATCCTGCTCAAAATATTCTGACTAATTCAGCTAATGGATCCTTAGAAGATACAGAGTTGAAGAGACTGTCAGGTTGAACAGCTGGCGAATGATTATGCACAACTATCCTAACTAATCAAAAGTCCGGAAGAGATGGAATCATGTGTTATTATTTAGATGACTGTCCTCTGCTACTGCAAAATACAGATCACATTTCTGATCTCTATTCCAATGATGCTCTTTCCCAGCTCTGGACACTACTTGCAGGTGCTACTCCCTCAGCCCCACCATCACAAATGCCCTTTTACATTTACCTGGCCCTTTTTCTGCCAATGATTTTTTTTAAAATTATCATTTTGATATAATCTTCTCTGAAGCATTCAGCCTCATATTTTGGTAAGGACATGTGATATGGTAAGAACATTCTTATAGACAGCTGGCCACCTGCTCTTAACAGCTCTTGGTGTGAACAAAATCTAATGAGCAGTATGCTAAAGGGATCCTAATTAACACAAATAAGTAGGTGAGCTGATGAATACATAGAGTATTTTCTCCTCTGCTTTCTTTCCATCTGCTCCTCCACCTTATTCTTTTTTCCTTAGACCTTTTCCTTCTAAAATTAGGCCCAATGTTTAATGTGTGGGTAAGAAGGCAGGGATATGAGTTGGACTAGCAGTGTTCAGAACAGGTTATAGGAGCCTCAGCTTCGTAAAGAAGGCACCCTGCAGAAGGATGGCCCAGCGAGCGGTGCCAAGTGTCTAGCAGGAAAGTAAGGTAGGTTAAAGAAAGATTATCTTGTCGGATACTGGAGCCCAGCTGTGTCTATCCCAGCGTGTGCCTACCAGGGAAAGCATGGGGGCTGAGACAGCGGTTTAAATAGATACAGGGGGTTCATCAGTGACTTAAATTGCAGAGACTAGAAGGTAGGTTTCCCATTAGAGAAGTGATCCACAAAATGGAACAGATAAAAACTAAAGTAAAATCCTGTGACAAAGGACTGGAGTGAAGTTTTCTGTGAGAACACACATGTACAGCTACAAGGGCGCAAGCACATCCACACATGGACCACATGTGTGATTAAACATGGAAGAAACTAGATGGGAATTTTGTGTATGTGATACTGAGGATTGAAACCAGGGGCGTTCTACTTCCAAGCTAACACTCCTAACTCTATTTTTATTTGTTATTTTGAAACAGGACCTTTCTAAGTTACCACAAGCTGGCCTTGAACCTATGAGCCTTCTATCTTGGCCTTCCAAATACTGAAAGTATAGGTGTGTGCCACCACACACATCTGGTTGACAGATGTTCATTTAGTAGATCTATGTTATATATGTAGATCAATAATGAATATTAATATGCGTGTACACATACATACCCTTCCTAGATTTGGTTTCTTGAGAGAAATGCCACCCTCATACAAATGAAGAACCACATCTAGGTTCATGAATACCATTCACTACTTTAAAAAAAAAATGAGCCAGGCTTGGTGGAGCATGCTTGTAATCCAGTAGTTAAGAGGCTGAGACAGGAGGATCTGGGTTCGCAGCCGGCCTCAGCTACTTAGTGAGGTCCTCTGCCACCTAGTGAGACCCTGTTTCAAAATAAAACATAAAAAATATGGCTGGAGGTGTAGCTTGAAGGTCGAATGCCCTTAGGTTCAATCCCTAGCAACACACACACACACACACACACACACACACACACACACAGTAAATAAAACAGAGCCCTTATAGAGATAGCTATTTTTAATATCAGACAAGAAAGAGTGCAATATAACACAAAAAAAACTTAATTTGCCAAGAGAATTAAAAAGGAACCACTCAAAGAATAAACAATAAACAAAAACAAGTTTGAAAGAATCTGATTGGACAAATCAAGATACTTTGAACATCAAAATAAGTGCTGGAATTTGATTAGAAACCATTGAATAAAATAGTAAACTATCTAGCTATAAAAGTATATACATGAAATTTTAATCATTATGAAAAATAGATTGTTTGAAAATACCACAGAATACTTGTTAATCCCAAAGATTAAAAATTAGCCTGGTGCAGTGGTGCACACCTGTAATTCCAGTATTTGAGAGCCTGAGAGAGGAGGATTGCAGGTTCCAGGCCAGACTTAGCAACACAGTGTGACTCTCAGAAACCTAGTGAGACCCTGTTTCAAAAGCAAAAAATAAAATTAGGCTGGGACTGTAGCTCAGAGGTAGAATGCCCCTAGGCTCAGTTCCAGAACTATAAAAAAATACAGATTTGCAAGATTCACTAAGAAGTTTCTAATTATAGAAAATGGCTGGGGAGCTGCATGATGTGTGTGCCTGATTCAGGAACCTGTCAAATACCAATCTGATCAAACAATAAACATGAACATCAAACATAATGGAACTAACAGAAAAATCACAAGTTACTCAATACGATTTGAGGAGAAAAATCAAACTCTTTGAAACTCCTTTTCATAATTCATAATCAGAATCTAATCAAAATCACCAATCCAAATTATTAAAATAAGAATTCTGTAAAGTAAGTGGACTATAATCTTCAAAAGTGTTGAGACATGAAGTCAAAGGTGGAGGAACCATTCCAGTCTTAAAAAAAAAAAACACTACAGAGATATAGCAAAATACATTTCTTGACTCCAGCCTAGATCCTCTGGGAATTAAATGGATGTGATACATGTATGTTAATTTTCAAGTGTTGAAGGTGATGTTGCGGCCATGCAGGAATTAAGAACTAAAACATTCAGAGGAGAAAGAACATGAGGATGATGATGTGTAAGTAGGTTCAGGAAACAAAGCAGTTTTTGATACCATACTTGCAAGATTCAGACAAGCTTGTGATTGTTTCTATAACAAAAGAAATAATAAATATTTGAATAAAGAAAAGAATAGAAGATAATCAAGAAGTGATTATATACCAGTGTCCTAGCACTCCTCAATATTGTATATATGTTTCTACAAATATGTTTATTAATTGCACTGAAAATCATTTTTTTCTGTATGTGTGTGGGGGCAGAGGCCCCCAGGGGTATTTTACCTCGGAGCTATACCTCCAGCCTTATTTTATTCTTTAGTTTGAAACAGGGTACCACTAAGTTGCAGAGGGCATCACAAAGTTGCCAGTGCTGGCCACAAACCTGAGCTCCTCCTATCCCAAGTACTAGGATTACAAGCGTGAGCCACCATGCCTGGCTTTGCATTGAGGTGATTTTTCTCCTGTAATCGATTATGTATTAATGGCCCCAATGCTTTTAAGAACTTGAAAGGCTTATGTTTAAATAAAACATGTTTTGTTTATAATTATATTATTAAAAGAAACTACCTGGGTCTTTCGTTTTTGCTTCTTCTTCTTTTTAATATAAGGGAAAAGTTTTGAGATAGTTTAAAGCAGTTAGAGAATATTGAAGCAGCTCTCAGTGCTGAACTCAGCCCATAATGCATTCCACCAGTGAACAGGGTAAACACTGTTTCTTCGAATTATTCAGATAAATTGTTTCCAAGTCTCACAAGTCCTCTGTGCCATTTTCTGGAAAGAAGCTGCATAAATCACTAAAAATTGTTTCTTGAAAAGGAGTCCAATATAATAAAAGATTCCCTCAGCATGTAGACTCTGCTCTGAAGAGAAGCTTGTTTCAGTGATAAGACACTGATTAGTTAATGTTTGTGCTCTACCCCTTTATACTAAATGGAAAAATAAAGGTTACTGGATTAAGTAATTTCTGAGATTTTTTCCTACTTCGAGGTTGATTCAGGTCCTATTCTTGGTTTGAATTGCTCAAACTCTGAAGTAAGTGACTAGGACCCACATTGACTGTAATTCATGCACACTGGAGAAAATATTCATTTTCCTTTTGGAAATCAAAGCATTTAATGGTATGACTTTAATATAGTAAAATTTTCATAGTAACAATTGCAGATTATATTCTCATTTGGATAAAGTTAGTAATGTGCATGTCTCACATTTTATACAAATGCTACCTGTGAAATATCACAACATGCAGCAACCAAGATAACCTCTGCTTCTTGTATTTTTTACTTTGCATCTAGTAAAATAATGTGGTTTTATAAATTAAAAATGGAACAAAGCTTCCTTCATTTCTCTCATGTCTGCTGCTCATTTTAAGCCAAACAACTTTAGCACCCTGCCACCCTGCTTTTCTCATTTCAACCACAGTGAGTTGAGGAGAGATGTACAGCTATAAAACTACTTTCAGGAGTAATTTTGAGTTCTTTTTCTGTTATTCCTCCCCTCACTCCCACCCTCTGCATTATCTCTTCTAATTTCCATGGGTTGTTTCATCCTAAGATGCTATGTAATATTAAATTACAATAATAGCAATCAAAGTCACGGGGAGCACAGGGTTTTCGATCACAGCCCGCGCTTGGCTCTCAAAAGCTCGGCAGAAGGAGCTTCTGCAAAGCACAACAGTTCAGAGAACTCGCCAGTAGACTCATTGTCCTTGCAGTTCATAATGACACTGAAGTACTTCCATGATTAAAATTTAAAGGCTTCCCAGTAACCAAGTAAATTGCCCAAAACTCCTTATCTAGCACTTACCAAGAAGACTTTGATTTTAATATACTATTAATCAAGCTCCAGCCAAGTTTACCACTGATACTTTCAATTATAGAGAGACCAGCTTCATCTCTCTCAGTATGTATGTAGAAGTTTTTTTTTTTTTTGATTAGTCAGTTACTCAGCAAGGAAATAAACCACAAAGTTGGATTACATACACATTACTAAAGGTGCTAGTTGTGGGTCTGATAACAATAAAACCAAAACATTTTAAACTATTCACTACTTGTAAGAATGACTAAAATTCTGAATTCCTTAATGATCATTCGGAAGAATGAGTTTTTAGTGTTCTAAAACCTGCACTCATTAAGATATATGCTTATATATGCTTTATAATATAAAAACCAAGCAGCGAATTTATATCAAGAAAGCTATAATGAATCTATACAAATATTTGTCTAGAAATATGTTTATTTAAGTGCTATTAATAATACCAATTATTTAGAGCAACATAAATATTCAAAATAGGAAAATGATCACATTAATTATGTATAATTACTCCAAATAATTAAATAACATAACAGTATGTTTATAATACATCTTATTAATATGAGAAGTACTTTTATTAAGTGGCAAATTAGTTGTTTTATTTTGTAAAAATATATGCAAATGCTAAGTATAACTGTAAGTATAATTATCCACATATAAACAGTGCTTATCTTTTGATAATTAGGGGCCATATTTATTTTCCAATTTTAATTTTTTTTGCATTTGCATTTCCACATTGAAACAACATTGTTTTGGAATCAGATAAACAATATAATTTCATCTCATTTTATGTATAAGTATATACCCACAAAGCTATGGAAAAAGTAAAATATTTTATCCTTTCTTCTCATCTCTAAGTATTTACTATCATAATGACTGTTAATCTAAGTCACATAATTCTTGAAATAATAGAATATAACAGCTCCAGAGAACTATTGTATGATTGATGTTTCTGACATTAATGTAGACATTGTGTGCATGCAGCTTCATAAATGATAAAGATAACTGCTAAATTACTTTAGTCAATTTTGTGAAAACAAATAATTTGTTCATATATTTTCCAATCAATTTTTTCTATTATATATGCAAAAATTTCATTAATATAATAAAGGTGAAGGAAATTTAATGCACCAAATATAAATATAGGATTCTAAATCACAAATGAGTATATGGTAGTATTTGCTAGTGAAAACAAAATAAGGTAAAACTTTTAATAAAAGACTGAACTGTTATTTTTAAATAGTGATAATTATGCATAATCTTCCATAAGTGATTTATAATGTAAGTTAAATTTGATGAGAGATTCATACAATAAAAGAAAAAAATAATTTTATACAAAGGATTTTAGTTAAGGAAATGAACAATCCCTAATTCCGGAGGCATATAGGTTCATTACTGCTTTCATGATGAATTGAAATAGCAGTAATATAATTATAAAATCAGATTTTCATGTGTAGAAGTTAGTCAGGGGTATGTTAATTATCAATGGCTTATATTTATATAACATTGTATAAAGAACTTTGAAACTTCTTGTTTTACTAAATCTCAAAAGATATCCACTAAGTTTCAAATTTTAATCAGTATTTTGTGCATAAGAAAATTGGGTGCGAGGAACGCTTTAAGTTTGCCAATACAAGTTAATGGAAAATAATATTTTACTTCAAATATGCATTTTGTTATTGTTTTAGTGATATTATTTGATGCTATTACAAATGTGATAAGCCTAGTTTTCCCTTATTTCTAGGATAAAAACACAGATATTATGAAAATAAATAAAGCAATATATATCAGATTGCAGATTGTTGACATGATATAAACAAGTACCTGTCTCAAGGAGACTCACTCTTTAGACTCCTGAGAACCAGGATTATAAAGTTTAAATGCAATTTAAATGCAATGTAGAAAGGACTGATAAGTAAAGATGCCCTTTACCTAATTGTTTATAACTAAAAATACCCAACATGTAGTGATCTCAAAATAAGCAATTAAATTAAAAACTATATATTAATTTTAATGACATTCAGAAAGTTATTTCAATAGCAAGACAATTCTTATTAGAAAATATTTTACTAATTTTGGTGATTTTCAAGAATAGGCATGTAAAGTGAATCAAAATGTTAAGTATAGTTAGTTTGTAAAAGTGGAATTAGAGATGATGTTTCATATATGTATTTCTTTCTTGTGGTTTTTAGACTTTCCTCACGAAGAAAATATTGCTTCTTTGAATAAAAAATTATTATAAAAATTGTGTTTTAAAACTTCTCATATAAATATTAACTGTACTTATCCTAGACAAAGATTGATGTCATAGCATGTTCACTTGGAGTCCTCCCAAACAATTTATTTCAATATGACTGAGACCAAGGTATAATGTAAGATTTTCTATAAATTAAAATGTTTCAAGCTTTTGACTTAATTTTTTCCATTAATGCTAGATTTACAGAAATTACACTTTAGAAATTTGTTTTACTATGGAGCCAAAAATTGATTGAAAAACTATAATTTTTCAATTTTAAGAATTCTTGATCATTTTAATCTGTATAATTAAAGTGACTCATTTTCTTCACAGTGATTAATAACTTGGATGTAAAAAGTATTCTGCCAACAATGTATCAGCTCTGTCTTGAGGAGACTCACTTTTTAGATCTCCTCGATATGACACAGGCACCTACATCAATATGTCATTTCTTCTAAATTTCTTTTTGAAAGTTATGGGCTGAGATGAATCGTTTTCTATGCAGTCAAACATTAAGAGAAAGACAAAGTCACACATGTTAATGAATTGTAAGTAAACATGAACATTTATGCACATATTTAAAATGCCTGTCAGTATACCTTAGTGTGTGTAACTCTCTTTATAACCTAGTGTTCATTTTGGAAGACAGGTTGGAAACTTACTAAATCATTTCAACATAAAGTAAAGAAGGACTTTTCTGTAAGCTTCAATTTGACTTCCTAATAGTATACAATCACCAGCATATAAAACTAGATGAAAAATCTTCTCCACACTATTGGTTAAAAATGAGAAGAAAAATACATTGTAATTAAAGTAAAAAACATTTTAAAAAAACATACAAGTAGTTTAGACTGGTGCCAAGGAGAAGAATCCAAAATTTTTAACTATTTTTTGTGTCCTTATGAAACTGGAAACTTCTAGGAACACCAAAAATAAACCTCTACCCTTTTTGAGGTAATTTAACTTGTATATTTCACTTCAGGCCTTTTTATCCAAGACTTCAAAATATAATAAATGTATATTTAGCTATTTTAAAGTATTCTCAATCTCCACCTTCTTAGATTAGAAACTGTCAAGTGAAAATGTAAATTCTTATTATGTATATATACCTTATATAATATATAGCTAAGCATTCAAACATATATATGCAAACACCATGTAGAAGAAGAATTGTGAGCTGGGTATGGTGGTGCTCACTTGTAATCCTGGCATTTGGGAGGCTGAGACTGGAAGATTGAGGTTTATGCACAGCCTCAGCTAATTAGTGAGACCCTTTGCAACTCAGTGAGACCCTGTTTCAAAATAAAGAATAAAAAAAATTGGCCTGGGGGTATAGCTTGGAGGTAGATCCCTGGGATCTATTCCCAGTGCCGCAAGAAAAAGAAGAAAAGAAAAGAGATTGTGACCTGAAAAACAATAAACCTTAGTTCCCTGATTTCTATTTCTTAATGAAAGCTTTTTTCTTACTTTGCATATATACACTCGATGAAGGCATGTTCAAGTTGGATAATTCATGAAATATTTGAGTGTTATAGACTAAACCCTGAACCTTTACTAGCATGCAGGTGAATTCTTCATCAAGGGAGATTCTCAAGTTTGCATAGAAGCGCTAAGTAAGTTTTACAATAGAATACTTAGGGAATTGTCTACAGTTTAAAATAACATTGAATTTCCCTCTGCATTACCTTCCCACAAAATGCACAGCATTAACCAATTCTTTTCTGTCAACTAGCAATTTTTGGCAGATCCCTTTTGCATGATTCATGAAGGACCAGTAAAAGGCTAATTGTTCAAATTAATTTGCGTAAATGACTAAGCAAGAGATAACAAAATTACATCTGCACTTGTTTGGCAAAGATTCAATAGCAATGGCCCTGTACTGCCAGCTGCTTCCAGACAACACTCTTGCAGAAATTAAAAGCTACAAATATTAATTAATACACTTTTTTGGTACGTTAATTTGCACTGAAAGGTTCCGGAGTGCAAAACTGCTGAGAAGATGAACCATGATAATTAGAATTAATGGGATGGATGCATGTTTTTTGCAGCTGAAGTTTTAAAAACCCATGAATGGAACTGGGAACTTGAAACTGACATTCTCATAAATCTCTATGATAATGCAGCTATTAGTATTAGAAGGATTAAGTACTATGGCTCCAGAGTTATCCATCACATGACATGTTATATCCCATCTGTCATTGCAGCAGCTCAGACATGATAGCCGTCCTTGAGGAAGCCACAGGAAAAGCTGTGGGAATTCGAGGAATTGTCAGGAGGACTGTCAGACCACAAATGAAACGCTCAAAGCTTTGACTTCTCAACAGAAATAAGAACCAACATAGTATTCGTCAGCTGAGTACTTTACAAATACCCAATTCAGTATCTATATCTAAGATTAGTTAGGCAATCTCAGCTATATATAGATCAGACCGGAGAAAAGACTAGAAGAATGTCTCAGATTTTATCTTTAATTCATAGGTGACTTTGGGAGTAGAAATTCCCTGTAGAATAGGTTTTATTTTTACTGATTACCTTATTAATTATACATAGATCTTAGAAAAATCTTACTGTTGACATAAAAGTAAATATACTGAAATCATTTCGATACAAAGTGACTAAGAAAATGCAGTGCTCATTCAAACCCTAGGCTTTCAGTTTTATTCGTTGAGCTAAAAATGTAGTTCAGTAGCTGCGCATCAGGGTAGAAGATCAGTTTACACATGGAATTTTCCAAGGATTGCCAATTCATGTATGCAAGCAACACAATTAGAATTGTATGTGGAGAAAATTACTTCTTTTTGCTTAAAAAACACAAAAAATGAAATTGCATGAAAGTTTGAAGAATACATGCAACACAGTTTATTTCACCTGGAACATAGCATCTAAAAGCTGGGAAATAATAATTTTACAGTATTTAGTGTGGATCCAACAGCACCATCTAGAAGTAGTGTAGCCCTACTGCAAATGCTGCATTAAATGAGATTATGAGGAAATAAAGGAGATTTAATACTTTTTAAAAAATATATTAAGTATTTAAAAATAAACTTTAAACCCAGTGAGCTTTATGCACATAGGTGAAGAAAAATTTTAGACTTAAAATCTCTTCTCAGTCATATCCAAAATTATTTATTTTATTGTGTGACTTTTTTTTTCTGTACTAGGGATGGAACCCAGGGCCATTCTAACTTCAAGCTACACCTCCAGCCCTATTTTTTATTCTTTATTTGGAAACAGGGTCTCACTGAGTTGCAATGGGTCTCACTAAGTAGCTGAGGCTGTCTTCGAACCATGATCCTCCTGTCTCGGCCTCCGAATGCTGGGATTACAAGCCTGTGCTACCACACCTGGCTACTGTGTGACTTTTAACATATATACCTGGTGTAGTTTTCCCAGATATTGGCTTTCACTAACACTTTGTGGAAAATTGTGTACACTTTTCTTCACTCTGAAGAAAAATACTTGATTATGTTATTATGCAGGGAAATGTATGGAACTGGAGGACATTGTGCTAAGTGAGATTAGTTAGTCACACACACACACAAAAAAATAAGAAATCAGATGCTTTCCCTAATATGAGAAAGCTAGGGAGAAATGAGTATCAGAAGGAACTCTGGATGAAGAAGGAGATTCTACAGATGAGCAAATAAGGCGACCTAACTGAGGATATGGGAGGGGGAAAGAAGGAAACTTTCTAAAGCACACAATGTACTTAAATATATCAAAGTCAATCACTAAGCCAAGTATGGGAAGGAGTGATGGGGAGGGAATAAAGTGAGGATTGGTTAAGGGCTAACTGGGTGATGTGTGCATGTATGTTTCAACAAGTCTTTTATTCCATTAAGATGTATGACTACAATGCACCAATAAAAAAAATTTTAAAAAAGACCTACCTCCCACTTTCACCAGCAAGCACAATTGTAATACAGAAACCTGTCTCATATTTAAGAAAGCAACTTACCCAAACTAGAAAATCAGACTATTTTTCCCCCTCAGAAATTGGACATTTGTACAGAAGGAATCAGTTTCTGAAAATCATTATACCTGAGCCAGTTTAACTATAGGATCTCAAATAAAAATTCCATGAGCACTCTTAGCTAAGATTTCTGAATATTTTTCTTAGTTGATCACTACTTCTTAGAGTCTTCAACATGACTCAATATCTATTTTATTTGAAATCTGGCTAGGGCTGGGGATGTGCCTTAGTGGTAGAGTGCTTGCCTAGTATACATGAGGCCCTGGGTTTGGCCTCCAATATTGCAAAGGCAAAATAAAGTGAAAGCTGGCAGGGTTTTAGTTTAGTTTTGTTTTGGTTTTGGTGGTACTGGGGTAGAACCCAGGGGCTTTTCTACCTCTGAGCTATACTCCCAGACCTATTTTATATTTTATTTGGAAACAGGGTCTCACTGAGTTGCTGAGAGCCTCACTCAGTAGCTGAGGCTGGCTTTGAACCTGTGCAATCTTCCTGTCTCAGCCTCCAGTGCGTGGGGATTATAAGCATGCACCACCACGCCCAGCTTTTTGTTTTTTTTAAATTGTAGTTTTATTTACTTATAATTCTATGAAATTTATCTAATACATTCAATACTATGTGTACTAGAGTAAGCATCATAAAGAGTTGTTAGAATCAAATCTTTAAGTTAAAATCATGTCTTCAAAAAGAGGAATGTCATCTTTATAGTAAATTTTAAAAATGTATTGTCAAACCACTCTATAAATGAATAAAAAACACATCTCATCATAGTGAAGAAAATTAGGGCCAGCTGATTACAATAAAAAAATGGAAAACGTGAATATTATATGCATCAAATTTTATTACCTGCATTTGATCAAAATATTAAATCTAAACAGTTTATATTCAAGAATTCAAACCACACCTGTATCCAACTTTATTTACCTTGGGATAAGTATGGCATTTTCTTCTCTATCTAGAATACTAATGCCAATATCAAAATCAATCATCTTTAAAATGTAATTTTATTATTCTTAAATTCTTCATTTTCTAAGATATATTATAAAATGCATTTGTGACTATGAAGAGTCAGTGTCCCATAAGTTACCATTTACACCTCCATAAATGAGTTTTTAGAAAGTAAAGACTTCATTATCACTAATGAGCAAAGAAAAAATAAAAGAACTAAAAAGACATCAAATGATACTTTTAGGATTCTGCATTGTAAGACATGTATAGAATTTATCTAGTACAAGAAAATCATCTGTTCATAAGGAAGTCAGAAAGACTGGAAATCATTCATTTGTGGGTCTATTTCTTGAACTTTCATTGTTTTTATTGCTTAAATGAAGTTACTTAAATTGGTATTTAGAAATAAAGAGACTTTTTTGTGTGGTGCTGGGGATTGAACCCAGGGGCATTCTACCTTTGAACTACACCCTCAGCCTGATTTTTTTATTCTTTATTTTGAAACAGTCTCACTAAATTCCAGAGACCCTCACTAAGTAGCTGAGGCTGGCTGTGAACCTGGAGCCTCCTGTCTTGGCCCCGCAAGTACTGGGATTACAAGTATGTGCCACCACGCCCAGCAAGGGGACAATCTTTATATGCACACTTGTAATCCCTGCACTTGGGAGGCTGAGACATGAGGATCGCATGGGTTCGAAGCCAGCCTCAGCTATTTAGTGAGGCTTTCAGCAACTTAGTGAGACCCTGTTTCCACATAAAATATAAAAATAGTCTGGGAGTATAGCCCGGAGGTAGAAAGCCTCTGCGTTCCATCCCCAGTACCACCAAAAACCAACAACAACAACAACAAAACAACAACAACAACAACAACAACAACAACAAAACAAAACAACAACAAATATATATATATATATATATATATATATATATATATGCATTCTCACATGTTATCACCCCATGAAAGATGATGTCTGATATGTCTGTGTACACCAGTTGCATAATAAACTTTGAGTCCCGTTGATATGAAAAGATGAGGCATTTTAATGTCCAGTAGTTTCTTGGAAAACAATCCACACTCTACTGTAATGGTGAAAAGTAAAGAGCCTTAAATTTCTCCCACAACATGCAGCTGTGCTAGAATTTTACCAATCAGAACACCTAATGTGCAGTCTGGGTAAGGGGCCAGTTGTGGGATACTGGATGGCAGCACTGAAAAGGTACCATATTTCTTCAGTACAGCACACACTGACTGAATGATCTGCCAAGGTGCCTTTGGCAACTGTTCCTCTAAAATTCAACTTACAAAAGGAAAATAATGAACCCCGTTTCCCCCTTACCAGTAATAACTCACTCTAATCTTATGAAGGAAAGATTTGCTACCATGTTTCCAACAATCTTAGTTTTTTGTCATCCTAATTCCTTACAAAGAAAAGCTTTTATTCTTCAAAAGAACATTAGAATAAAATTTCTTCTGAGATTACTCTATATTTCCTATTCATAAGTACCACGTAATAACACACTAGGGTAACGGCAGCAGTCTAATATATTCACTACATGTCTGACCATGTATTACCTTTGATTTAGAGAAATATCCTTAAGATCACATGTGAGTTTCCCACAGTCATGTGGCAAAATAGAAAAATCATTGTTCTGGGAGCAAGACTTCTCGACAAGCTCCTGAGTGGTTCTGAAGAAGTGCTCAGTTTATGTATCCAACATATGGGACCCTGGAAACATGTATATACACTACCTCAGTAATTCAATTCAAAAAGGACTTTCCAGTAAGATAGAAGGCTGACATATAGCCGGGTGTGGTGGTGCACGCTTGTAACCCAGCACTTGGGAGGCTGAGACAGGAGGATCACACAGGTTCGAAGCCAGCCTCAGCTACTTAGTGAGGCTCTCAGCAACTCAGTGAGACCCTGTTTCCAAATAAAGTATAAAAATAGGTCTGAGGAGTATAGCCTGGAGGTAGAAAGCCTCTGGGTTCCACCCCCAGTACCACAAAAAAAAAAAAAAGAAGGGTGACTTATTTCTTCAGAAGAAAAGACTAACATACCAAAGAAAATGCCACTCCTCCTATCTGTTGGAATAGACCATTCATCTTACATGACGTTTGTTTTCAGTGATTTAGTAGTGAAGTTGAGTCTCAAAGAAACAAGCCAAGAATGTGCTCATGTGATATTTCATGTAACAGACATTCAGTATGGTAGTGGCTGACTTCTTTTTGCTGAGCCTCAAGAAAGAGTTTATAGTGTTTGTGTAAGAGATTTAGGCAAAAATGATTTAGGATATTATCATATAGTAAAGCTGCCAGGAGAGACTGAAAATCTCACACTCTCATGAATAGGAAAAAAACTAGATGATGATACTTTAATAAACAAAAATATAGCAATAGAGTCTCCAGTTACACAATCTCACAATATCTGTATATATGTATGTTTGTATATATGTATGTGTATATATATATATATATATATATATACATATATATAAATATACACATATATATTAGTTTTATTGTCATCCTAATTCTAATATATGTATGTGTGTGCATGCATACATGTGTATATGTGGTACTGAGGATCAAACCAGGAGCATTATTCTTCTGAGACATATCCCTAACCCTTTTTAATTTTTATTTTGAAATAAAGTTTTGGTAAATTTGTAAGACTGGACTCAAATTTGAGATCCTCCTGTCTTGGCCTTTCAAGTATTGCAATCATGTATTTTAGTTAGAATTTTTTCTTAGTGTTCTAATAGGATAAAATGAACATCCTTTTAACCATATTTTTTTCTTTCTTAACATTGGCCTACAACCCTTTAAAAAAGATAACCCATCTCTAACTAAAACCCAGAGTCTGGCTCTCGCAAGAGGATTTGAGCCTAAGGAGTGGTTATGTGCTTGTCACATTTCTTCTATTTCTAAGCTTGATGTAGAAATACAAACAGATATGGCTGAACAAAGCCTTAGAAGGCAAGACTGTGATTCAAATTGTCCTGATTATTCAACACCTTCTGGTGAGAAGAGCTAGCCAGGAGCAATGCAAACTGGGATTAAGAAACATGACCAGCTGTCCAACAGTCAGACTTGCTGAAACTAGTGGTTGTTTCTCTGAGAAGTAATTTAAATAAACAAGAAATTTGTTCTTGCTTCAGTTGAGAGAATAGAGAAAAAAAATGTTTTATTATATGCTACTGGGGATGGAATCCAGTGGCACTCTACCCCTGAGCTATACCCCAGCTCTTTTTACTCTTTAGTTTGAGACAGGGTCTTGCTAACTTGTCAAAGTTGGCCTGGAAATTGCAATCCTCCTGCCTCCACCTGCCTCCTAAGTCCTGATATTACAGGTGTGTGCCACCATGCCTGGCTTAGGGAAAATTCATTTTGACAAGTGAGAAAAAATGATTTGGTTACCAAAAAAAAAAAAAAAATCAAAGTGATATTCCAAAAAGGGCAAAGGATTTAGCTAAGTGTTTAAGACATATTACAGGAATATTTGGTAAAAATTTTACTATGTAGTTTTCTTTGGTGGGTCTTTCAATTTCTTTTAACCTAGCTACACATTCTGCAATAGATTATTATAAACCAAATCTACATTTACATAAATTGCAAAGTACCAGCTTTAATTCTCATAGAAAATTGGTTGTTTAGTACTGTACAAATATTCTAGCATTTCCTCAGATAGAAGTCTAATATCTAGAATATACAGACAGGTCAAGAAACTCAACACCAAAAAAATAAATAATCCAATTAAAAAGTGGGCAAGTGAACTTAATAGACCCTTCATGAAAGAAGAAATTCAAATGGCCAATAATGCATGAAAAAAATGCTCATCATCATTGGCAATCACCCTGAGATTTTACTTAACTCCAACGAGAATGGCAATCATTCAAAACACAAACAACAACAAATGCTGGCGAGGATGTGGAGAAGTGGGAATACTAAAACATTGTTGGTGGGATTGCAAATTAGTGCAACCACTTTGGAAAACCGTATGAAAAATCCTCAGAAAAATGGGAATGAACTTTTGATCCAGCAATACCACTTTTGGATATATCACTAAAAGAAAGGAAACCAAACTCCCAAACTAATGGATGCGTATCTATGTTCATAGCTGCAAATTCACCATTGCCAAACTATGGAACAAGCCAAGATGCCCATCAACAGATGAATGGATTACAAAACTGTGGGATATGTACACAATGGAATTTTACTCAGCCATAAAAAATTACAATTACATTATTTTCAGGGAAATAAATGGAACTGGAGGACATTATGCTAAGTGAGATTAGTCAGTCGCAAAAGGAAATAGGATTCTTTCCCTAATATGTGAAAGCTAAGGAGAACCGGGTCATAGGAGGAACTCCAGGTGAAAAAGGAGATCCTACAGAGGAGCAAATAAGGCAACATAACTGAGAGGATGGGAGGGGTGAAGAAGAAAACTCTCTAAAGCACAGGATCTACTTAAACAAACATACAGATATCAACCATGAAACCAAGCATGGGAAGGAGGGTTGGGAGGGAATGGGGTGGGGATTGGGCAGGGGCTGACTGGGTGATGTGTACATGTATGTCTACAGAAGGCTTTTTTTAAATCCCACTATAATGTATGAATACAATGAACCAATAGAAAAATTAAATATTCTATCAAATATAACATTATATTAGCCCATGATAACTCTCAAAGACTGCCTTACAAAAGATACCTCTATTTTCTTGCTTGCTTGTTTGTATTTGTGTGTGTGTGATACTGGGGCTAGGACCCAGGAGGGCCATTCTACCTTCAAGCTACACCCTATGCCCTATTTTTTAATTTTTATTTTGAAACAGGGTCTCACTGATTTAGTCCTCAAACCATGATCCTCCTGCCTCAGCCTCCAAAATGCTGGGGTTACAAGTATGCACCACCATGCCCAGCTCAAGAGTTGTATTTTCTTACAGTTAATGGTGTTTAGAATTCCGAGGTCAAGAGGCCAGCGGGGCTATTTTTTTTCTCTGGGGACATTTCTTCTTGGTTTGTTAAAGACCACTTTCTTGTCATCCTCTCATGCTTATTCTCTTTGTGCATGCCTGTTTCTTGTGATTCTTTTTTTTTTTTTATATAAGTACACCTGCTGTATTGGGTTAATGCTCCATTTTATGGCATAATTTATCCCTAGTTATCTCTTTAAAGGCCTTATCTCAAAAAAAAAATCACACTGGGAATTACTTCCTTGCCATAGCTTGGATCTTGAGTGTCCCCCAATGGCTCACCTGTTAGAGGTTAGTCTCAGCTGGGCACTATTGGAAGGTCTTGAAAACCTCCCAATAGACATGAGGCCTAATGGGAAATCTTTGAGTCACTGAGGGCACACCCACAAAAAGAATTTTGGGACCCTAGTTTCTCTCTTTTACTTCCTGACTATCATATATGGTTTTTCTTCTTCCCCTCTCTTCTGTCATGAGGTGCTACCTCCCCATAGGCCCAAAGTGATGGAGAGAGAGCCAATAATGGACTAAAGCTCAAAAACTGTGAGCCAAAAAAGGTGGTTTTAATTAATTAATTTATTTATTTTTCAGTACTGGGGATTCAACCAAACCCTAGCCCTATTTTTTATTTTTATTTTTGAAACAGGTTCTAAGTTGCAGAGAACCTCACTAAATAGCTGAGGCTGGCCGTGCGAACCTGAGATTCTCCTGTCTAGATCTTCCAAGTACTGGGATTACAACCAAGCACCACTACACACGGCTAAAAGTTTCATTTTTATAAGTCCATTATCTCAGGGTTTGTTGTTGTTGCTTGTGGAATTAGGGAATAAAGCCAGGGGCATTCTACCTATGAGCTACATCCCCAGTCCTATTTAGTCCTGTTTTATTTTTTATTTTGGAGCAGAGTCTCACTAAGTTGCTCAGGGTCTTAGCATGTTGCTGACGTTGGCCTTGAACCTGGCTCCTTCCTATCTAATGATCCCATATCTCAGGTATTATTTAGGGTAACAGAATGTGACTAATGCAGGATTCAGTCCACAAATCTTGGAAACACACAGTTCAGTCCCTAATGAGCACATGATAACTATAATGAACTTTGTATGAATGCTAATTTGAAGGGATTTCTTGTTCATCGATTTCATTAAAAGAGTCATCACTATTTTCTTTATATTTTAATGCACCTAGATTTACAGGTCATTTTTAGAAAGTGTATCCAAATTTTTTTTCAAATACCAAGCAAGATATTAAACAACTCAATAATTATAAGCAGGTGATTTAATTATTATACATGGAAGACAAAATCATGTCTACTTTGGTACACTCTGGGAATGAGTCACAGTCAAATTAAATCATACTTACATGCTACTATAGTGACTTAACCGATTACTGAGTATTTTTTATTGCTTAGCTTCCTATTAACTTTCAATTTTAAAATTCTTAGGAACACTAAGTTAATATATAGATTTTTCTCAGGTACAAATGCAAATCATTTCTGTTCAATGGAAGCAGTAACTCCAAAAGTTATAATTAATTGCCCTGTAATTCATTAACTAATTTTACATAACCTCAGCATAGTAGCCTAATATTTCTTTTTTAAAATTGCTCCTATACCTACCTCATAAAATGTTTCTTGACCTGGTTTTAACTCTACTGGTTCATTAATTAATGGTTTAAAAATCACTTGACCTATTTTTAATATTTACATCAAAGTATAAACTTACCTTTATGAAAATAATGTTTAAACATAGCCAATATTTATTTATTCATTCATTATGGTTTTATATGACATAGTAAAAAATCAAACCTAGAAAGTAAATCCTTAATGGAAACTATAATACCAAAATTGTGTAGCCTGATTTTGAAATTACTTGTTATACATTTAGCAGAAAATAAAAAAACTAGAAATTAATAAAAGCCCCTGGAATATTTTTCAATTATTATATTTCTAATTTTATTTATCATAAGCTTATACAAGAAGAGGTTGCATATATGTCTATATTTCTTTTTGGTTTATCATTGTTAATATTTAATGACCACATTTTAATTAATTTCTTATACAGGCATTTGTAAATATCTGTTCATGGAGAAAAAGCAAGAAATTAGTATTATTTTTTATCTGTAGCTATTTACAGCAAAGTAAGCCAGGTCTTAGTCTCTAGTGACAAACCTAATAGATTTTAGTTCTATACTGTTAAGTTGACATATTAAATCTAGGTATTTTTCAATATAATAAAGCAAACAAACCAGTGGTTCTAATCCAGAGAACTTTGTCCTAGTATCATGGCAGGCAGGGAAGTGCCAAGCCAGGTTTATAGAGGACATGTTACCCTAAGTTTAAAAAATATATATACATTTATATATTATATATAAGTCTATATATAAAAAATAAATTCATTTGTGTGTTGTGTATGTGTGTATGATACTGGAGTTGAACCCATGGGTCTTCAAATACTGACCTACATCCCCAAGTATATTTTATTTTATTTTATTTTTTTGTTGTTTTGAAACAGGCCCTTGCTAAGTTGCTGAAGATATCTTTAAAACTGTAATTGTCCTGCCTCAGCCTCCTCACCATCATGCCCAGTGAAAATATAAGCTATTTTTAACATAGTCTTTATAAATGATTTTTGTTTGTTTCTTCAATATTCAAGGTCAGGAATCCTTTACATTAAGAAACATTTTTTGCCTACAAATCTACTCTGAATTAGATACCTCTGAATTTGCATGCTTTTATTTCATATAATTTTATATTTCTTACTTTATTATTCTGCTTCCTTCTCTAATCTATGAACTAAATGCAAAGAGAAACTATTATGGTTTTGATTTAATTAATTTAGTGTTTGAGATCTATATACTGTATTAAATAAATTCAATTAAAATACATTTCCAGCCAGGCATGGTGGTGCACGCTTGTACTCCCCACACTTGGGAGGCTGAGGCAGGAGGAACACACAGGTTCGAAGCCAGCCTCAGATACTCAGTGAGGCTCTCAGCAACTTAATGAGGCCCTGTTTCCAAATAAAATATAAAAATAGGGTTTATAGCCTGGAGGTAGAAAGTCCCTGGGTTCCACTCCCAGTACCACCAATAAATAAATAAATAAATAAATGAATTTCCAAAATAATTATTTATTCAACAAAATTTGATATATTTTGGGTTTTTATTCTTGTTGGTAGTATAAACACAGCCCGCCTCTGACCAGGCCTAAATCTAATCTCAACTCAATACACCTTTAAGTGGCAATTGCTATATGTAACCTTATTCACTGTTACTTCACAGTTTTGACTTTATTTTTAAGCATTTATTTTTAAATCATGGGGCTTTGGAGCTATCAGTATATAAAAGTTATGAAAATATTCCAAATATTCCATATATGGCATTAAATTTGATTTCAAAGGAAAGTTTTTTTGCACATTTAAATGCCTGAAATAAGGTATTGGTTGGCCATTTACTCTGACGACATCACTGAAAATGGCTATAAAATCTGATGAAAAACCTGAAATATTGCCTCTGAGGGGGAGGCAGACTCTATTTCATTTTAAAACTGATCCGTAAGATGTGTCAAAACATTTGTACCACCCACAATAGAGAGTCAAAGCCATGTTGGGAAATTTCTTGGGCTTGAAATAAAACATTAAGTGCCATCATTCTACTTATTGCACATGGCATGGCAAAAAATTAACATGGATCAAGGACTCTGTTGTTTTTCCTTAGATATGCATTTTAATTGTCACTTCCAGATTTTCAAAAAGCATAGCTGAGATAAACAAAAAATATTTGTAATTGCCAGCGTAGCTAACAGAAAATCCACTGGCCTTCTTGTGAGTCATAAAATAATAAAATATGCAAGAATTAACTCTTTTTTTTTTGGTGTTGGTACTGTGGTTCCTGGAAGCCCTTCTACCTCTGGCCTACACTCCCAGACCTATTTATATATTTTTTTTATTTGGAAATGTAAGACCCTAATGAAAAATTATAAAGCCCCTAGCAACTAGCCAAATGCATAGCAAATAGTTCCTCATTTCTGTTAAAGTGCAGATTTGAGAAATCTTTCTGCTATGGGTGAAAAGTACAAGCTTAGGAGACATCATGATTAAGGGTACAGTGATAAAAAATGTGTGACCCCCAGGTCAGCCCGCCTTGTTCCAGAAATCCGCTGACTACAAGATGGACACACCTAATATCTTGTCCAACGTTTGACCCCAGATTGTGCTTTTTAAATGATTTTGTAATTTTCCTTTGACATATGTAATCCGGCCCAATCCCCTCCCCATCTTGCAGTTTTTCCTTTTAAATAATCCCAGCCTCTAGCACTCGGGGTTGATCTCAGCTCCTGCGTGAGTCATGAGACGACCCCAGTGTGCACTGGCTCCTTAATAAAACCTTTTGCTTTTGCATCAAGGTAAAGTTTCTCGTGGGTACTTGGCATCGCTAATCCCAAGGCTTGAGGGTCTCCCCTCTGCGGGGGTCTTTCAGAAACAGGGTCCCTCCCTCCCTCTCTCTCTCTCTCTCTCTCTCTCTCTCTCTCTCTTTTTTTTTTTTTTTTTTTTTTTGGTGGTACTGGGGTTCCTGGAAACCCTTCTACCTCCGGGCTACACTCCCAGAACTATTTTATTTTTGGAAACAGGGTCTCTTAAGCCAGCACAGCTGGCTTCGAACCTGTGCGATCCTCCTGTCTCCGCCTCCCAAGCTCAGGGATTACAAGCGTGCGCCACCATGCCCAGCAGAATTAACTCTTTTTAAGGCTTAAAACAAACATATCTTAGCCCTATCCATAGCCCATCTGATTTGATTTCCTTCTGACATAAGATAGAAACGTATGTTATTCCCATACCTTAGCACAGATGTAAAGCATTTTAAGAACAGCCCTGTTAGAAAAAAAAAATTGTAAATAAATACTATTCCTAGTAGTAGGCTGTTGTCTTTGTAGTCCAAAATGTGAATTAAGAAAATGGGAGCAGGGAGTCGTGGCACACACTTGTAACCCCAACAGTTGGGAGGATAGTGGTTCGCGGACAGCCCCAGCTACTTAGTGAGTCCCTTTGCAACCCAGTGAGATCCTGTTTCAAAATAAAGAATTAAAAATAGGGCTGAGGGTATAGGTCTGAAGTAGAATACCCCTGAGTTCCATCCCTAGTACCAAAAAAAAAAAAAATTATATGACTTGAATTTTCTAAGCTTTCTACTTTCTGTTTTATAACTGTTTCAGGTTCTGAAAAGATCATCAGAATCTCTGGCCCTGTGGACTTTGGTCCTGGAGAGCATGGAAAGACAGCAATCAATCAGAGATTTCTGTTTGTCTGCACTAAGAACAATATCTTAAGATTTTGATGTGTCAAAGTATATGAACACCTTGAAGGTATATTTTTTGTGTATTTTGTAGTATGGATAAAACCTAGGAGCATTCTACCTTCGAGCTATATTCCTAGCCCTACATTTTAGTCTTCATTTTGGAACTGGGTCTCACTGAGTGACAAAGGACCTCATTAAGTATCTGAGCCCATCCACAAACCACGATTTTCTTGTCTCAGCCTCCTGATGCTGGAATTACAAGCTACAAGTGTACCATGCCTGGCTCTAAAGGTATTTTTAAGAGGAAAATTTATAGCACTGACGGCCCACATAAGAAAAATAGAAAGTTACCAAATGAACAACCGAATGACATATCTCAAACACCTAGAAAAACATAAACAGTCTAATCCAGAGCCAGTAAAAAGCAAAAGATAATTAAAATCAGAGCAGAAACCAATGAAATAAAGAACAAAATGTACAATGAGTCAACAAATAAAAAAGCTGGTTCTTCAAAAAGATTAACAAAACCTTAGCCAAACTAACCAAAAATAAAGAACCAACTCAAATTATTAAAGTCAGAAATAAAAAAGGAAATATCTCCATAGACAATGACTAAATCCATCAGAAACTTTTGTGAACAATCACTTAGACCACATGGAGAGTAGAATCTTGTTCCTAGTAGATGATCACTCCAAAAAATGAACACATAGTATATAACATAGAAAAAACAATTCAACAGCAGGAATTGGACATTGAAAAAATATGGGGCCATCTTAAAAGAGCAAACCTAAGAATAATTGGCAGAGAGGAGGGAAAAAAAAGGTGAAACCAAGGGGCTCAACAATCTTTTTAAAGAAGTAATAGCAGAAAATTTTCCAAACATAGAGCAAGAGTTTGACACACAGGTAAAGAAAACTTATAGAACACCCTTTAGGCAAGATCAGAGAAAAGGTTGCCCATGCCACATAATTGTCAAAATGACCAATGTAGAAGCCAAGGACAGAATCTTAAAGGTAACAAAAACAAAAGGCCAAGTGACATTCAGAGGTAAACCAATTAGAATCACTCCAGACATCCCAAATCAAGTCATGAAAGCCAGAGTAACATATTCCAAACTCTGAAAGAAAATAACTTCTAGCCCAAAATTTCCGACCCAGCAAAACTATCACTCAAATTAGATGGGAAAATAAAAAGCTTCCATGACAAACATAAGCTAAAGGAGTTTATGTCTTCAAAACCAGTACTAGAGAAAATACTCAAAGAGATTAACTACAAAGAAGAAACAAGTCATACATGTCAGAACCAGAAAAACAACAATTTCCATCCAGCAGACAACTAAGAAGGGAAGAACAAACAGTATTTCAAACAGAAGTAAAATCTAAACGTGTTAGGAATTAAAAATTATATCTCATTAATCACACTGAATGTAAATGGCCTCAACTCTACAATAAAAAAACATAAAGTGGCAAAATGGATTAAAAAATAGAACTCATCTATATGTCAATTGCAAGAAACACACCTTACAAGTAAAGATAGCAACCAACTTAAGGTAAAGGGCTGGGGCAAGGTAATCTATGGACCTGGTAGACACATATAGAATATTTCACCCAACTACAGCAGAGTTTACATTTTTCTCAGCTGCTCATGGAATCTTCTCCAAAATAGATCACATCCTGGGACACCAAGTGAGGACTAGAAAATTTAAAAAATATGATATACTTCCCTGTGTCTTTTCAGACCATAATGGAATGAAATTAGAAATCAACTATAAGAAGACTCAGAGAAACCACATAAACATGTGGAGACTGGACACCATACTTCTAAATGAAGAATGGGTCATAGAATAAGTAAGGGGTGAAATAAAAAAAAATTTTAGAAACAAATGAAAATAGAAATATAACATATCAAAACCTCTGGGACACTTTGAAGGCAGTATTAAGAGAAAAATTTATAGTACTGAGTGCTCACATAAGAAAAATAGAAAATCATCAAATAAATAACTTAATGACATACCTCAGAGCCCTTGTAAAACAGGAACAATCTAACCCCGAAGCCAGTAGAAGACAGGAAATTGTTAAAATGAGAGTGGAAATAAATGAAGTAAAGAATAGAAAAAAAAATACGAAAAATCAACAAAACCAAAAGCTGGTTCCTCGAAAAAATTAACAAGATAGATAAACCACTAGTCAACTTAACTAAAAAAAAGAGAGAGAAAGAGAGAGAATGAACCCAAATTATGAAGAAAAGAGATGAAAAATGAGATTTCACTACTGACAGTGCAGAAATCCAGAGGATTATCAAAAACTACTTTGAAAAAATATACTCCAACAAAATGGAAAATCTGGAGGAAATTGACAACTTCCTAGATAAATACAACCATCCAAAACTGTGTCAAGCAGACATAGAAAACTTAATCTAACCAATAACAATCAAAGAGATTAAACAGCAATAAAATGTCTACCATCAAAGAAAAGCCCAGGACCAGATGCCTTCCCAAGAGAATTTTATAAAACCTTTATAGAAAGAAGAACAAAATCATATCATTTTCAAGAAGATGGAAAGTCCTGGAGAGCATTATGTTGAGATCAGCCAAGCACAGAAGGAGAAGGTACATATATTCCCTCTAATATTCCCAAACTAGGGAATGTAGAGGATACCAGTGGTACTCCAGGTAATGGAGGGAAAATACCAGAAAAGCTTGAATGGAAAGATAGGGGAGGAAGAAGACTGAATTTGATTAATGAGGGTCTACATCTGAATATGTGTAAAATTATGAATATGGCATGGTTACCCTGGATAATCATTGGTGGGAGGAAGGAAGGGAAAACAGGGGTATGGGGGGAGAGGGCACCAAGTATAGTTTAAATGTATACCACTTATGTTCAATAAAAATTAAAAAATATATATCATGCTGACTCTGGTCAGAAAATACAAAAAAATAAAATAAAACCTTTATAGAAGGGCTAATCCCAATATTCCTCAATCTATTTCATGAAATAGAGAGAAATGGGACTCTCCCAAATACATTCTATGAAGCCAACATCACATTAATACCCAAACTAAATAAAGACAGTTCAAAGAAGGAAAACTACAGGTCTATATCTTTGATGAACTTGGATGCAAAACTGCTAAACAAAATACTAGCAACATGCATTCAAAACCACATCAAGAAAATCATACACCATGACTAGGTAGGGTTCATCCCAGGGATGCAAGGCTGTTTCAACATATGAAAATCAATCCATGTAATTCATCATATAAATAGAACCTAAGACAAAAATCACATGATCATTTCAATAGATACTGAAAAAGCATTTGATAAAATCCAACATCCATTTATGATAAAAGCACTGCAAAGAATTGGAATAGAAGGAACATACCTCAACATCATAAAGTCAATCTACAATAAGCCCACAGCCCACATCATATTAAATGGGGAAAAACTTCGATAATTCCCCTTAAAAATAGGAACAAGACAAGGCTGTCCATTATCGCCTCTTCTTTTCAATATAGTACTTGAGACCCTACTCAGAGCAATAAGGTGAGAAAAGGAAATCAAAGAAGTACAAATAAGAAAAGGAAGAACTCAAACTTTCACTATTTGCAGATGACATGATACTATATTTAGAAACCCAGCAAACTCAACCAAAAAGCTTATAGAACTGATCAACAAATTCAGCAAAGTATCTGGATACAAAATCAATCTTAAAAAATCAGAAGCTTTTCTGTACACCAACCATAAATCCACTGAAAAAGAAATTCAGAAAACACTTCCACTCAGGATTTCCCACAAAAAATTAAAATACTTAGGAATAAACTTAATCAGGGAGGTAAAAGACCTCTACAAAGAAAATTGTAAAGCACTGAAAAAAGAAATCAAGGAAGATATTAGAATATGGAAAGATTTTCCATGTTCATAGATAAGCAGGATAAATATAATCCTAATGACCATATTTCCAAAAGTGATCTACAGATTCAATGCAATGCCCATTAAATTACCAAGATCATTCCTCACAGACATAGAAAAATCAGTCCTTAAATTCATTTGGACAACAAAAACACAGAATAGCCAAAGTAGTTCTCAGCAACAAAAATGATGCAGGAGGAATCACACTACCTGGCTTTATCCTATACTACAAAGCCATTGTACTAAAACCAGCATGGTACTAGCACAAAAACAGATACATAGACCAATGGAGCAGAATAGAAGCCTCAAAAACAAATCTACATACTTACAGCCAATTGATTTTTACAAAGGGGCCAAAAACATACACTGGAAAAAAGATAGCCTGTTCAATAAATGCTACTGACAAAATTGGTTAACCATATGCAGAAAAATGGAAATAAATACCACTTTCTTACCCTGCACAAGAGTCAATTCAAGATGGATCAAAGACTTGGAAATTAGACCAGAGACCTTGAGGCTCCTTGAAGGGGGCATAGATCCAGCACTGCAACACATAGACAGAGATAAAAAAAACATTCTCAACCAGACCCCAAAGGCACAAGAAACTTAAAGGGAAATCAATATGTGAGTTTGCTTGAAACTGAAGAGCTTCTGTTCAGCAAAGGAAACTGTCAAGAATCTCAACTGAGAGCAAACAGAATGGGAGAGGTTTTTGTCATATACTCCTCTGATAGAGGACTAATATCTAGAATATACAGAGAACTCAAGAAACTCAACAATTAAAAAAAATAACCCAATCAAAAAATGGGCATGTGAACTAAATAGACCTTCACAAAAGAAGAAATTCAAATGGCCAATAATGTATGAAAAAATGCTCAACATCATTGGCAATCAGAGAGATGCAAATCAAAACTACCCTGAGATTTCACCTAACTCCAACTAGAATGGCAATCATTCAAAACACAAACAACAACAAATGCTGGTGAGGATGTGTAGAAGTGGGAACTCTAAGACATTGTTGGTGGGATTGCAGATTAGTGCAACCACTTTGGAAAACAGTACGGAGGATTCTCATAAGAATGGGAATAAATTTACCATTTGATCCAGCAATATCACTTCTGGATATCTACCCAAAAGAAAAAAAAAAAAAAAAAACCCAAACTACCAAACCAATGCATTTGTATCTATGTTCATAGCTTCACAATTCACCATAGCCAAACTATGGAACCAGCCAAAATGTCCATCAATAGATGAATGGATTACAAAACTGTGGGATATGTACACAACAGAATTTTACTCAGCTATTAAAAAGCACAATTACATCATTCTCAGGGAAATGGATGTAACTGAAGGACATTATGCTAAGTGAGATTAGTCAGTCACAAAAAAATAAGAAATTGGATGCTTTCCCTAATATGTGAAAGCTATAGAGAAATGGGTCATAGGAGGAACTCTAGATGAAAAAGGAGAGCCTACAGAGAAGCACATAAGGCAACATAACTGAGGGGATGGGAGGGGCAAAGAAGGAAACTCTCTAAAGCACAGGATGTACTTAAGCAAACATATTGATGTCAACCACTAAGCCAAGCATGGGAAGGAGTGATAGGGAGGGAATGAGGTGGACATTGGTTAGGGGCTAACTAAGCAATGTGTGCATGTATGTATACACAAATTTGTTTTTTATCCCATTACGATGTATAAATTCAATTCACCAATAAAACATTAAAAAAAAGAAAATTTATACTTAAAAAAGCAAAGAACATGGAATTGACAGATTTTTAGACACATACAATCTACCTAAATGGAACTAAGATAAAGAAAACCTAAACTTCCCAATATTGAGAAGAGATAAAGAAAAAAAACAGCAATAAAAGGCTTTCCATCAAATAAAATCCCAGATCCAGATGGATTCCCAGCTGAATTCTACAAAAATTTATGGAACTAAATTGAAAGAGATGAAATACTTCTAAAATTCTTCTATGAAGCCAGTATCACCTTAATACCAAAACCAAATAAAGATCCCATAGGAAAAGAAAATTAGACCAATATCATTGATTAACATAGATGCAAAGATTTTTAAAAAATGCTGGCCATGCACATTCAAAATCACATCAAGAATATTGTACACTATGACCAAGATTTTTTTCACCCAATGAATGCAACTCTGGTTCAATATACAGGAATCAAAACATGTTATTCACCACATACAGAGAAGTAAGAGTAAAAGTTACATAATCATTTCAATAAAGAGTGGAAAAGCATTTGATAAAATACAACACGCATTCATGTTAAAAACACTGCAGAAAACCAGAATAGAAGAAACTTACCTTAACATCATTAAGGCATTATACAATAAACCCAAAGCCAACATCATATTGAATGGGGGAAAATTGCATGAATATCTTTAAACTCAGGAAAAAGACAAAGATTCCCACTCTCACCACTCTTTTCCAATATAGTCCTTGATATTCTTGCCAGAGCAATAAAACAAGACAAAGATATTAAAGAAATTCAAGTAGCAAAAGAAGATCTAAAGTTATCTCTATTAGTGCTAGAAGAGAGAGAAGAGAGGCCTGGTCAGGCCCCATGACTAGCTCTCCCTGTGAATACATCCTCATAAACAATTATATGAACCTGGGGAATATTGGCAAGGGCAGTTTTGCCCAGGTCAAACTGGACCACTGTATCCTCCCTAAGATCAAGGTGGCTGTGAAGTTCTTGCCTTCATTTAGCAACAATCTTTTGGTTCATTCAAAATTGCTCCCTGAAGGCAGTGGAGCAACCGAATGTTGTCCAGCTGTTTGAGATCATAGACATAGCTGACTTTGTCTATGTAGTGATGGAGCACATGAGCAGCGGGGCTACTGTTGCACCACATCAAGGAATTTTGTAGGTTTAGGAGGTGGAAACCCAGACAGTGTTCTGGTAGGTAGTGAGTGAAGAGAGGCATTCTGCACAGAAACTTGAAGCCTCATTACATCCTCCTGGACTTGGAAAGAAATGTCAGTCATTGATTTTGGGTGACCAGAAGGATTGTTATTCATATCATCTGTACCTATTGCTCCTTGTGTGCTGGCGCCTGGAGCCAACAGGTTATCTCCAAAGAGAGGATGCAGAGGTGTCCTGGACCTTTGAGCAACAGAATTGCTTCAGAGAAACCAGACAGATAAGGTGGATAAAACCAACGCCCTGGATCCTGATTTTGGCAATAGTGGACTCACCTGTAGGATGACATGCTCTAACTACCAACTGCTGTGAGTTTCTCCATACAGATTCCTATCAAGAGATGCCCAACTGGAGAAAACCAGAGACTATTTCTCCCAGGAAACTCACTCTTCTTTTCCTTGAGATGATTTTAATAAATTGTTATAAATTTTATAGTAAAAGCAAGATGTTTCTTTAAAAAAAGGACTATTATGAAAAAGACGAATCCCTTTATGTTTCTATAATGTGTCTGATAATTTTCAGCATATTTCAAGTGCTTATTATTTAAAATAATACAGCCATTAACCTCCTGGAAATCAATCTCAGGAAAGATGGGTGGAACTATTACTCAACTATATAAACAATTAGTTCCTCATTGGAATAAAATATCTTTTGACAATTAGCAGGTGTTCTGTTCTATTTCTAATCTTGTTCATATTGTCAGTCAAAAAGTTTGTTCCCTAGTCAAGAAAACATTTCATTTCTTGGCACTTGTGTATTCTAGTGTGTCTCAAAGTCTTCGGTGGTAGTCTCCTTGTAATACTTCAGCTTTTAAGCTGCTTCCCTGCCTCACTGAACTCACATAAGATACATCTGAAGGCTTTAGCACAAATTTACTTCGAATAAAGTCTTCAATTCATTTTCATGGCACCAAAAAGACAGCTTTAATAACTGCAATGACAAATAAACTGGAAATCATTCCAGGCCTTTTCACTTAGCTGACAAGTAGAACACTCTCATAATGAGCCTCAGGTTTTACGTTTTCTCTTTGACCATAATAGCTTCATTTAAGAGCGTCAGACCCTGACACTTCATCATTTATCTACATTATTTCTCATCTTCTTTCAAATAAATTATGGAATACTAGACTGAGCACATAAAAACAAAGTGACTTGTTATCAGTAAACAGCAAGATAAATTGTCCAGAAGTTCCTCATTTAGTTCTTTTTAAATTTAAGGGCAAGTTATTGGGTGCACCTTTTTTTTTTAACTTCTAGTGTTTGCATTTTTACAGTCATCTTATTTCTCTTGCCACTGGCCTCTGTGCACTCATCCAGAGCTTGATGTGGAAGGCATAAAGTAATCCCATTATCCCAAGATTGGCCTCTAAAGTACAAAGAAATAAAAGGGGATAAAATCAAATAAACAACTTGGAGAGATAGTTCTGCACATCTGTAAAACCCCCTATCCATAATACATCTTGTCATAGAAGAAAATGTGACACTTCCAAAGTAATGAACAGTACCACTGTAACTGTTTTAGCCTTTAGAAACACTACACTGGCTTTAAACAGATGGGTGAATGCCATCTCTTTTTTTTTATTAAAAACCATATGGAACTAGAGGAAATCAAATAACATGACCATCAGACTGTACTTGTTTTTGAAACTGTTGATCAGAATTAGGGAAATTCCCATCTCCTTTCCTTCATATGTATTGGTTAAGTATTAACTTGCAAAAAGTAAGGAATTATAACAGATTAATAAATAAAAATCAATATTTAAAAAATAAGACCTAAGTGTGTATGATGGTATATATTAGAGCTATGGCTTTCCATGACATGTGTTGATAAAGGATGTAAAGAACAGAGATCCATCCAAAGAGCAATTATATATTTACTACTTATTCATAATCATTTGTTCTGGAAGAAACTCTCACAAAAATATACTTTTGTCTTATCTTTTTCAAAAAGTTTCTTTAATAAATTTGATCAAAATATATTTTTAAGTTGAAAAATAATATATAGAATTTTATTCACAGTTGAATTACCCATATTTAACAATATTTATGAACCCAAATATCATACAAAAACATAGTACAGGAAAATATGAGAAAAAAATATACATGCTACAATCTATCCCCAGAGATCTCTGGGAAAGGGTTTATTCATCTAATATGAGTATATTATTTAACTACAGTAATGAGAATAAGGTGTGAATAATTTTAATTGTTTCTATATTAATTCCTTGAGGGACTATTACAAGTTCTAGTTCCTGATATGATAAAATAATGAGTTGATGCCTTCTTTTACTAACCTGATTCTGACAATATTCCAGAAAGAGAGATTGATGGATTTGTTGACTAATAAGTCAGAGACTTTGTCAATTTTTAAGGACCAGAGAAGGCGATTAGTGTTGCAAGGATATGAGAGAGCAGTGAGATGAGGAAGAAGAGGTGGAAGAAATGAAGGACATTTTGAATATAGTCTACATAGTTTCAGAACAGATTTAGGAGAAATACTTGTACATTTTAGTGGAAATATGTCTTTTCCTTACTATTCTACCCATTGTTGGAACAGTGCTAGACAGGGAAGGTGGTGGATATTTATTTGGAGTCAACAGTGAGTTAATGTACAAAAAATCTCCTAGAGGTCCTTGTGCTATGGCAAATACTGTACCCCGACATTTTCAAGAAGGACAAGGGCCAGAGCATGAGTTATTGTCTCATTTCTACATACACAACCCAGGAAGGGTGACTGATAAAACCCAAGGGCAATAAAACCAACAAGAGAGAAAGACATAGCCGGGCGTAGTGGTACACACTTGTAATCCCAGCATTTTGGAACTTGAGACAGGAGGATCACAGTTTGAAGACAGCCTCAGGTACCTCATGAGGCCCTTTTCAACTCAGTGAGACCCTGTTTCAAAATAAAAAAATAAAAAGTAGGGCTAGGGGTCTAGCTCAAAAATAGAATGCCCCACGGTTCTGTCCCCAGTACTGCAATAAATAAATAAATGAATAAATAAATAAATAAATAAATAAATAAAAAGACATTTCAAAATCCAATAACTATTAGATAAAAACAGCACCCTATAAATCTACAGATTAAGTTTAAAATGAACATGCTGTTTTCAAATGGGCAAGGGAAGTATCCTTTCTAATAAAAGGAACAAAGAAAAAAATAAAATGTAAACACTATAACAATCAGGGACCCTTGGTGTGAAAAAAAAAGAAGCCACAGTTAAAAGAGAGGTCTCAGTTTGTGTTTAAAATAGATACAACTGAAAAATGAGTCAGGGAAACAGAAAATAAGATTAAAAGCTAAAACAGAAAAATTAGAAAAGAAGACGAGTAATAAAAGCATGGAGATAAAAGTATAATGTTGAATTGTACATCCTAAATGCCAAATATAAGTGAAATTAATGCCCAAAAGAATGTAACGAATTAATGATGCAGAATTTTCCAGAATTAAAACATTTATGAGAACTAAGGTAAAAAGGACTTATGGAAAGCCAACAGGAGAGATTATGAAAATGATTGGCACTTGGCATTGCAGTAAAAGTTAAAAACCCCAAATACGAAAACAAAAACTTAAAGACTGCGAAAGAGAGAAAGAAAAAAAAAAACAGATCTTCTACAATATTCATGATTTTAACAGTTAAATATGATACAAAAATAATAGGGCAGTAATATTTTCAAAATCGTTAAAAAAGAATATACTTAAAATTATATACCCTGTTAAACTACCATTTAAATGTTCAAGTCCCAACAAACATATTCTTAAACACATAAGTACTGTTAAGTTAGTTTTCTTATACAAAGAGCGTATTGGGTAGCTTTAGTTATAGAAGAGAGGCTAGGCTCTATCAGGTAAAGAAAAAATATAAAAAGATTGTTAAAATTATAATAACAGCCTGAAATAGTGGCACACACATGCAATCCCAGTACTTCAGAGGCTGAGCTAGAAGGATTCCAGATTCAAGGCTAGCCTCAGCAACTTAGTGAGATCCTGTCTCAAAATAAACAGTAAAACAGGGCTGAGGGTATAGCTCAGAGGTAAAACACCCCTGGGCCAATCCTCAGTACCACACATAAATGGTAATGGATATTAATATCTAACATATAATCTCTCTGAAGTTGTCCTTAACAAACAAATCAATGTATCTCAGTAATTAAAAGAAACAGGAGTTGTAAACAAGTATGTATTTACAACAAATGTTAATTATATTCAGTTTAGTGATAAAAAGCAGGTTTTAAAACTGTAAATGCTCACTTCTAATAGCTACATTATTCAGCACTTGTGATGCACCAGCACTCACTCCATGCCCTCATCTAGTCCTACTGGCAGTACTATGAGGTATTATCTCCATTAGAGTATAATAGATGGGAATAATCAGTACTTTTAAATTATCATGTGTTTGCTTGGAGTATTTTTTATTTCTCTCATATGAACATATCTTAATGTACTAAAAATATACACTAATGAAGCATTCAGAATTAAAACAATATACAATCTAATCACAATTATTTAACTCAGATCATAGACAAATTATAAATAAAAAAATACATGAAGATTATGAGAGTGAGCATTTTATAACCCAACAGCTAATGTCATTTTCAGATGGTTTTCACTCATTTATGAAAAGATTCAGTATAGAATAAAATTTGGCTTTTAATTGTGCCTCTACCATTAACAAGAATAAGTTTTTTCAATTACCTTAAATCCAAAAAACTTCAGCCTTGCTGGCTTAAAAGACCCTGTTTCCAAATAAAAGATATAAAATGGGTCTGAAAGCATAACCTGGAGGTAGAAGGGTTCTGGAGGTAGAAGGGTTCCATCCCCAGTACCACCAAAAAAAAAAAAACAAAACAAGCAGTCTTTATTTAAACATTCCTATGAAACAAGATAACTCAAACTTTTCTGCGTGATTTGTGCCATCAATTGTTCTTGCTTCCAAGAGATTTCACCTAATTCCAATTAGAATGGCAATCATTCAAAACACAACAAAAAATGCTGGTGAGGGTGTAGAGAAGTGGAAACTCTAATACATTGTTGGTGGGATTGCAAATTAGTGTATCCACTTTGGAAAACAGTATGGAGGACCCATACTGAACGTATCATATGGTCCAGCAATACCACTTTTGGGTATCTACCCCAAAGAATGAAAAACAAGCTACCAAATTAATGCATGGGTATCTATGTTCACACAATTCATCGGACAATTCAGTTGCCAAACTATGGGACCAGCCAAGATGTCCATCAACAGATGAATGGATTAAAAAACTATGGGATATGTGCACAGTAGAATTTTATTCAGCCATAAAAAAGAATAAAATTATGTTATTTGCAGGGAAATGGATGGAACTGGAGAACATTATGCTAAGTGATATTAGTCAGTCACAAAAAGTAAAAATAAGATGCTCTCCTTAATATGCAGAAGCTAGGGAGAAAAGGGATCATAGGAGGAGCTCTAGATGAAGAAGGAGAAACCATAGATGAGCAAATAAGTTGACCTGACTGAGTGGGGTAAGAGGGAGGAAGAAGGAAATTCTGTAATGTACATAATGTACATTCACAAACATGTACATAATGTACATAATGTACATTCACAAACATGTTTGGCTTAGTAATTAAGCCAAACATGAGAAGGAGGAATGGGGTGAAAATTGGGGAAGGGCTAAATGAATGATGAGTGCATGAATGCCTCTACCATCTTGAACCCCATTAAAATGTATGACTACAAGGCACCAATAAAAAATAAAATTTAAAAAATGAGAGGTAACACCTTTAAAAACCCATGTTCTATGATAGGGTTCCAATTGGAAGGCTTGAGGTCCAAGCTTTGCATCATCCACGTTCAGCATCTGTTCTGCTCAACTCTTCATTTCTATGGCTTATTCTTTCATGATTGGCCTGCCAACTTCACTCCCACCAGATAAAAAGAAATTCTTCTAAAAATAAAGGTAGGCCATACTCATATCTGTTCCCTTCCTACCTCTGTGGCTGACAAAGAGTGTTAACAAGTTAATAATAGATGTTTTAGAGGAATAGGCTTGACTGTAGCATATAATATAAGAATATGCCAGTGCAAGACTCCTGACCTGAATATATTGATTCTATGATTTCGTATGCCAATATTTAAGTGCAATTTCATGTTATCTTCCCATCGATTTCATTATCCACCTTCACATTTCAGTGAAATACACATTTACAAAGCAGAATTCCTAATCTCTAACTCTAAATCATGTTTCCCCATCATACTCTAATATATACTAGTAATTATAACTATATCCACACAAGAAAAATATTTATGTATCAGAAATATACTCTAGCCTTATATTTGACTCAGTCAACTTTTTTTTAACCATTATTTATACCATTTGAATTCTTGGTTGACAAAGAGAGACATGTATTGGGTTTTTATTTCTTTTTTTATTCCTCAATTTTCTCTCGGAGTAACTTTATTCCATCTTTATTGTGTATGTAAATCTTTACCAGCTATAAAATCCTTGTATTGGCTACAGTTTTTTCTCACATTGAAAATAGTTTACTCTTTCCCCACTGATTTGATTTCAAAGTCATCTATATTATTTTTTGATGCTCTACTTCCTCTCTTTCTCTCTTTCTCCCTCCCTCCCTCCCTCCATATTTTTTATTTTCTATGCCTCTAAGATTCTTTGATTTGTTTTTTTTACTTTGTGAATTGATGCTTAGGATCTTGCTTTAGATTTCCTTGATTCTTTGATTCTATGGATTATTTTACTTAATAAGTTTTCAATCAGTTTTCATTGCTTAAAATGCATATTCCTGATACAAATATGAGACCTAATCACTATTCTATTTCTTATTCCTTTTTTCTCTACTTAAAGATCCATGACCATTTTTTTTTTTTAATTTGGTATGGTGCTAGGCATTGAATCCAAAGGATTATATCCCTGAACTCTACCCCCACTCTATTTTATTTACTTATTTTTTATTTTGAAACAAAGTGTCACCAAGGTATTACACACTTGCCTGGAAACTGTGCTTCTCCTCTCTAAGCCTCCAGAGAACTTGGATTACAGGCACATGCCAAGGTGCCTTGTTCTCCATGACCCATTCTTGATATTTTCTCCTGGTCTCTTTTATACATCTCTGATTCCTTTATATTCACCTCTAATGTGCTGTTGAAATGATTCATAAACTTCTTTATCCTGCTAATTATAGTTTATAATTCTAGAATTTCTATTTATTTATTCCAGTCTTCTGTCTAGTATTTTATTCTTTCTTTTTTTTTTTTTTTTTTTTTTTTTGCGGGTCTGGGGATGGAACCCAGGGGCATTTGACCTCCGAGCCATAACCCCTGCCCATTTTTTATTCTTTATTTTGAAACAGGGTCTCACTGAGTTGCAGAGGACCTCACCAAGTAGCTGAGGCTGTCCATGAACCACGATCCTCCAGTCTCGGCCTCCCAAATGCTGGGATTACAAGCATGCACCACCACACCCGGCTAATATTTTATTATTTCTAATTATTTTTCAAGATTGATTTTCTGTGTGTCCATAAATGACCTGATATATAGTAAGCATTGGTCTGTAAAAGTTTGTATTTAAAGTCCCTTTGGTATCTTGATTACTCCCTAGATTTTTCATATGAGAGAAAACATATGATTCTTCACTTTCTTTTTTTTTTTTTTTTTTTTTTGTGGTACTGGGGTTCCTGGAAGCCCTTCTACCTCCGGGCTACACTCCCAGACCTATTTTTACATTTTCATTTGGAAACAGGGTCTCCTAAGCCAGCGGGCGCGGCTGGCTTCGAACCTGCGGGATCCTCCTGTCTCTGCCTCCCAAGCGCGGGGATTACAAGCGTGCGCCACCACGCCCGGCTGATTCTTCACTTTCTGTGACTGACTAATCTGACTAAATATAACATTTGAGGTGGTTCACCGTAAAATATAAGGAAAAGAGAAAAAAAGCCTGTATTGATCAGGATATTCTATGGCTATCTTTCATTCTCTCTCTTTTTTTTTTTTACTATTGGTTGATTATTTTTTGTCATCTTGTCTTCAATTTGATGCTTGCCACTATTTTCAATTATTTATTTGTAGATTTTTTCAAATCTGAGTAAACTGCTATTCAGAGAAACTAAATCCATTTTAGGAAATAAATATTTCCTAGGCCGCTTGAATGACTAGAACCAGACCAATATCTGTAGGAGGCCTGACTAGCTTCCAGTTCACCTTTACTCCTGGGTGGATCCATACTGTTTCCTACTTCAAAGATAAGGGGATGTACTATGGTCACTATTTTCATGAGCCCTTTACTCTGAGCTGTAGCTGTAAGCCATGAAGGAAGTCATCCCCCTACACTCTTCAGGCTGCCTCTCTGAGAACTTGCAAAGGTCCAAAAGGGAAAAACAGTTTTTCTTTTGGTTAAAATGGAAAATACTGTTTTATTTTTTAACTTAAAAATACTTTTATTTTGATTTGAGAGAAAAGACTCAAGCATTTTGCCAACTACTATGTTCTGCTACACTGCATAGAATTCTAGGTTTTGAAGAATCTTATTTAAGATAAACAAATTAACCAAAATAATTATCAGATCTTATTTCTCTTTTTACTATGTCAAGATGGAGACCAGAACAATGCCTAGTTTTTCACAGGAAATAATTGAAAGCCAGTATTTATATGTGACTACCTTTAGTACAAATAAAATCCTTTTTTAGTTTAAATTTATACTTCCCATTCAAAACAAAACATATATTAAGTACTACATGGCAATAAAAATAATATAAATTTTAATAAGATATATGCCTATTTTGAAATCATCTGCTCTCTAATGTATGAGAGGTTTTATTTGATTTTGTTTATATTCAAACGATTGTCAATAAAATATTATAGGATAAACATGTATTTGAGACTGTAAGAAGAAAGAAATATTGAAAGATGAGATATTTTTTCTGTAACTTTTACTCTTAAAAATAAAATATAGCGACTATGTGTGTACATGTGAATATAATATTGTTGACCTGAACACTCAGTATTGGGAGGGAGGGAAATGGGGAAGAGAAGAGAGGGCACCAAGTACTGTGTGAATATATACCACTGTCAACACAATCCATCTTATGATGTGAAACTATAGTGCATCAATAAAAAATAAATAAATAAAACTCAATCAGATTCTCCCCTAAAAAAATGAAAAATAACATCATATAAGACAGTCTAAAATATATGAGAAACATAACTATTGGTGTATTTGCTTTGCATGTTCTTTGGCATCTAAATTAATTAATTCTATTAAATGTTTGCTAATTGTTTCAGAAAGAATCATCTATTTGTGATTTAGATGTATGCTTAGATATCTATCTAAAAAGAATGTAAAGTGTTAACTGTGACTGTTTCCGATCCACAATGTGAGGTGGAAGTATAAATTCTTTAGAGTGCCTTAATGAGTATCTTTTAAGAAAATTTATCCAGGCATTTAAGACTTTAAAGAAAATGAACAGAATAATTTTGTAAAACAAATTGTGAGTTACATTAAAGGAGAGTACTTAGTTATGAATATATTAAATCAATTCATAATTTGTACTCTTTTTAGCTGAAATTATGTAATGTTCAGCTCTGTGTGTGTGTCTTATTTGATTGATACCCAAATGAATGTTACATTGATTATATATTATCCTTCCTAATCCTCTTAAGTCTAAATGTAAAATAACAGGCACACACACGCAATTGCCTTGACTCAAGAGTACCTTAGTGTGTATAGTATTTTCAATTAGCTTTGATAAACAAAAATACTCGAAAATCTCTCTTTATTCTCTTTCTGTTAGTTATGCAAAAGATGAAAATGAGCAGTAAGCAATAATGTAATAAAGCAATGCTGTTCTGAGATATGGTGCATGAATTAGTTTCTATAGCTGACACTTTTCTCCAAGCCATTCCAGCAGCCTGTATTTTCTAAAAGAATGACTGGACTATATAGGTCTGTCTTTCGGAAGTGATGAGTTAGAGAATGTTGCAAGAGTACTTGCCAAATCAGAGTACCATTATTAATTCAAGCATGATGAAATTGTTCATTTTAGCTATAATCATGTAATTCATCAAAATACTACTAGAGCATATCATTCTTAACTACTATACTGATATAGCACCTTATTCTAAAACCAACAAATGCAGAAAATTATTTTTGATGTTTATCTACCAAAAGTAGTAATTGTTTTGAATTTGGGTGTCTTTGCCTCATATTTTGATTAGGGAAAAATTTCAACATGTTTTAATGCACTGTCTTGAAAGTGATTGTTTTGCATTTGAATAACCTCAGCTATTAAGCTTATATGTCAGGGTGTTGAGAACTGAAACGGAATATTTCCCACATGTCAGTTTCTTCATTCTCCTTCGTGAATTTATTACAAACTGGGATAGTAAGTAAGTAAGCATTCCCTTAAGTCATAAATCAACAGAACTATGCACAAGTACAATGTGATCAACTCAACAGCTCTTCCTTGAAAGCCCCTCTTGTCATCAAGACTACACACTTTGTAATATTATGCTAGAAATTGAAATACACTAAGCAATAACCATATTTATTACCATTTATCGAAGAAAATGAAACTGAGGCACAATTTATTAGAAATAAAATAAATTAGTAAGATTTTTGCACATTATAATTCAATAAGATAGTTAATGTTTGTTTATGCATCATAGATTTATTTATTCAATGAAGTAAGAACCATAACCACTTTTGAAAGAATAATGCAATGAACAGAATACCAATATCCACTTATTTGTTGTATTGAGAACTGGATATATATTTGAAAATGTCCATTCTTTTCTGAAAATTGGTTATTTGCATTGTAGTGCAAAGTATAGAGAACAGCTTTATTACAAGACAGTTACCAAAACAAAAATACCAGTTGCTTTCTGAGTCACTGAACCTACTATTTATTTGTATGTTTCCTTTGCCTATTTATCAGGACTTATGTTTTTAAGTTAATATTTTTTAACCAGTTGGTCTTATAGTCTTAAAGATCTACAGCTAGGTAAATGTCCATGACAGACGTATTGTACTTTTCATACTTAGTTAAATTTTCAAGGCAAGAGAAGCTCAGGGGAAAACATTTTTTTAGCCTTTGTTCTTTCTCCAACCAACTTTATTTAAGGTCACTATTTAGGGTGGGGGTGTTCTAGAACTTCATGATAAGCATCTTCCATTCTGAAACACTATGATCATTTTTTCTGGATATGAAAATTAATTAAAAACTAAGATACTTGAACTAAAATGAAGTGAACCAAGGCACAGCATTCCAAAACAAAGGACATTCTACATACTCTTCAGCTGTCTGAGAGCTCTTCTCATGAGGTCAACTACCCTTGATGCCCTACTCATCTCAGCAACACCTCTCACACTAGAAGCTAGGGGTGCAATAAATATATCAAATCTCACTGTGCTATAGTTCAGGAGTATCAAGTGTAAAAATAATATGCATCTTCCTAAGAATACAAATTTAAAAGATTATGATGGGTGTATATATGAACAAATTTCCCCCAAATTAAACAAATATGACACTGGATTTTAAAAAGAATATTTTTGTAAGCTTATTTTTCTAAGCTATTTTAGTCAGTGGCCAGTGTTAGCAAGGAAACTATCAGGTATCTTTTTAAGAAATGTCTTTGTTTCATAATAACAAAATGTATCACTTCTATTTTATGAATACAATTACTGCTTCTCCTGTTCAAAACTATCATCCTAGGCTTTTGTAGCATTGATTTTTTAATTGTTAATGATCTCTGGAATTTAAGAAAGCATGTTAATCTACTAATTATATGACTAGAAAACTCTTATGTGATCCAGTTTAAAATATACTGTGAGGGTCGAGATTTTCCATTTTGAAACTAAGTTAAATAGATGTATATGTTATAATTCTTGAAATAGCATAGCTTCATATAGTAAAAAGGGGAGAGAATATTCATTACAAATTATTTGAATGCATGAAATATTAGCAAAAATAGTGATTTGGCCATTTCCATGCCGGTTGAGAAACATAATTATTGACTCTCAGTCCCCCTTAATGTAATTCCTAAGTGGGTAAGATAATAAATAACTTTAAATCAGCAAAGAAGGAGCGTTACACTAAATACTAAAGTTTCTATTTAATAAATATTAAAATGATTACATCTCATTGGGATGTATTATTTACAGTAATGTTTTTCTGCATAAAAACTGAATTTCTACAATGAACTTTAGCATGTCAAATGGGCCAGTATGAGCCTTTTGACTACAGTCAAGATTTCAAAATTATCACCTTGGGATTTTTCTTGGATTATTACCTACACACACACACACACACACACACACACACACACACACACACACTTTCTCTCACATTCTAATTCATGTTCCTATATTTTTGGTAAGTTTGAAGAAAGAAAAGTATATTCGCAGTTAACAAAAATATATAATATATAATATGTAACAAATCATAGTAAACATACATATATAGTAACTATATATATATGTATGTATAAAGAGAGAGAGAAAGAGAGAGAGAGAGAGAGAGAGAGAGAGAGAGAGAGAGAGAGAGAGAGAGAATGACTGTGCTTCTAGGCCTGTATAGAATGAATCTAATGTCATCAAATATTATTTGATTTCTTTAAATTTT